>NC_143489.1:18993638-19153725 GCF_027475165.1 Benincasa hispida | reverse complement strand
AGTCCAGCCGTGATCGGTCCCGTAGACTCATGCTCTATAGGTGACCCTAAAAAACTGTAGCCGTGAGAGCATTCATAAACGGATCAACAATGTTGTGCTCCGAAGCTATCTTCATGACTATCACGTCCCCTCGATGCAGAATCTCGCGGATGAGATGGTATTTCCGCTCCATATGCTTGTCGCGCTTGTGACTCCCTAGGCTCCCTAGAATTCGCCACAGTACCACTATTATCACAATAAAGGGTGATGGGCCTAGACATGTCTGGAACAAGTTGCAGATCAATTAGGAACTTCCTGAGCCAAACAACCTCCTTAGCAGCTTCTTAAGCCGCTACATATTCGCCCTCCATCGTGGAGTTAACGATGCATCCCTATTTAGTGCTTCGCCATACAACAACCCCTCCGTTAAAAGTAAACACTGATCCTGAAGTGGATTTTCGAGAATCCTTATCAGTCTGAACTTCAGAGTCTATGTATCCAGTAAGGATCAAATTCTTATATCCATACATAAGCATGTAGTTCTCCGTTCTTCGAAGATACTTGAAGATGTTCTTGACAGAGTCCAACGACTCTATCTTGGATTAGACTGGTATCTACTGACTATCCCCACAGCTTAGCAGATATCAGGTCTAGTACATAACATTGCATACATCAAACTGCCAACGGCAGATGCATAAGGGACCCGTCTCATTTCCTTAATTGCTTGAGGTGTCTTAGGACACTGTTCCTTAGAAAAAGTAACTCCATGCCGAAAAGCCAGTAGGCACCTTTTAGATTTCTGCATCGAGTACTTGATCAACATCTTGTCAATGAACAATGCCTGATACAGCACTAGCACTTTGTTCTTTCCATCCTGAAAGATCTGAATCCCAAGAACAAACTGAGCCTCTCCCAAATCTTTCATTTGGAATTGGGTCGCTAGCCAGTTTTTAACTGAAGTCAGTAAACCTACGTCATTCCCAATGAGTAGGATATCGTCTACATATAACACTAAGAAAACTATTGAACTGTTGATGATTTTCTTGTGGACACAAGGTTCATCAACGTCTTGGTCAAAGCCATAATATTTGATCGCAGTATCAAACCTTATGTTCCAAGATTGAGATGCCTATTTCAGCCCATAAATGGACCGATTCAGTTTGCAAACCTTTTGCTGTTAACCTTGGGCTATGAATCCCTCAGGTTGCACCATATAAATGGTCTTCTCAAGATTACCATTAAGAAAGGTAGCCTTGACATCCATTTATCATATCTAATATTCATAATATGAAGCAATGGATAGGAGGATGCAGATAAACTTCAACATGGCAACAGGCAAGAAAGTCTCCTCATAGTCAACTCCTTCCACCTGGGTATAACCTTTTGCCACAAATCTAGCCTTAAAGGTTTTCACCTTCCCATTCGCACCCCGTTTCCTTTTGTAGATCAATTTACAACCTATAGGTTTAACCCTATCAGGTTGATCTACAAGATCCCATAATGAGTTGAAGTACATAGACTCCATCTCGAGATCCATGGTTTTGACCCATTCATCTCAGTCAACATCCTCTATTGTCTTCTTGTAAGACAATGGATCCTCAACCTCGCCATCAGCTACCATAGCCAGGATTTCAATGAAACTCATATAGCAAACAGGTGGGTTTGCAACCCTCCCACTACATCAAGGTTCCCTCAACTCTTGAGGTGGATTTGATCTACTAGATGAACTTCCATCAACAACTCTTGTTGATGTAGCAAGCCCCTTAACAACTCTTGTTGAAGTTTCAATAGTTTTGTGGGAAAGTTCACGCAACACGATTTTACTATGTGGACTGTGCTCCCTTATATGATCCTATGATCCTCCTCAAGGAAGGTAGTGTTTGTTAATACAAACATCTTGTTTTCCTTGGGATCATAAAATTAACCCCCTTGTGTCCCTCTAGGGTAGCCTACAAACAGGCACAACCTCGAACGTAGTTCTAGTTTATTAGGATTAGCCTCAAGCACATGTGCTGGGCAACCCCAGATACGGAAGTGACGTAAACTAGCTTTACGCCCGTTCCACAACTCCAAAGGTGTTCTAGCAACATTCTTGGAAGGAACACAAATGAGGATATAAGTTGCAGTCTCCACTGCAAAACCCCAAAACGAGTCCGATAAGGAATCGTAACTCATCATCGACCGAACCATTTCAACCAGTGTTCTGTTTCTTCTCTCCGATACACCATTCTGCTGAGGTGTACCAGGTGCTGAGAGTTGGAAAATGATTCCATGTTCTATCAATATAGTTCTGGAACTCATAATCCAAAAACTCTCCACCTCGATCTGATCGAAGTGTTTTAATCTGTTTATCTAATGTGTTTTCAACTCCAGCCTTTAACTCTTTGAACTTTTCAAAGGATTATGACTTACGTTGCATCAAATAAACATACCCATGCATCGAAAAATCATCAGTAAAAGTGATAAAATACTCGTAGCTTCCCCTCGTTCGCACATTCATCAGACCATATAGGTCTAAATGCAATAACTCTAGAAGCTCTTTGGCTCGATAACCGTTTCCAGTAAAAGGTCTTTTATTCATCTTGTCTTCAAGGCATGACTCGTACATAGGTAAAGAATTTTCCTCAAACTCGCTTAGAAGTCCATTCTTTACCAACCTCTCAATCTTATTGAGATTGATGTGCCCTAATCGAAGGTGCCAGAGTTGGGCATTTTCCTTAGGAGAACCTTAAGTCATTTATTTTGAGTTACGACAGTTTTAAACATCTCTATGCTATGGAGGGAATTTGTTGCTAACGGCCTTAACACATACAAATTGTTTTCCAGTTTTCCTGAATATATCTCAACACCATCTTTCAGAATAAACACTTTATTCACCAAAAAGTTGAGAGTATATTTACATTCAATCAAGCACTTTACAGAAATTAAGTTCCTCTTTAACTCGGGAACAACATATACATCATGTAAATTGATAAATCTATTAGTAAAGTCAACTGGAGGCCTCCCACTGCCACAGTTGAGATGACGTGCCCGGTGCCTACTCGCATCATCATCTCACTAGCCTCAAGCTTCCGCCAGGATCTAATCCCCTGAAAAGAAGAACAAACATGATTAGTGGCCTCGGAGGAAGAATCATCATTCTCTACTAAACAAGTTTCCAAAACTAGTAAATCACATTTACCTTGTTTGGCCTTGGCCTTAGCCTTCTTCCTTTTCTTTAACCAGTGAGGACAGTTCCGTTTCCAGTGCCCATACTCGTTGCAATGGAAACATTTTCCTTTTTCAACTGGCGTTGGTCGCCTACCTCGCTGTGTGGCAGGTTGTGGGTTAGCTGGTGTCTTCCCTTTCTCCTTAATACCCTTTTTCTTCTTCTTCCACTTATTAGTGTTGGAAGTAGAAGGTGTAGACTTAGTTTATGAGGTCGAACTCCTTCTTAGATGATGAAGCAACATTTGCCTTACCAACCTTCTTCTCCTTGCTTTTCAGCAAGGATTGGAATGTTTGCAGCTTGTTGAGGAGAGTTGTAATAGTATAATCAATTTTGTTCAGCACAGCAGTGCTGACAAAGTGCAGGAAGCTTTCTAGCAACGTTTGCAGAATTATGCTAACCTGGCTGCCCTCATCGATGCGAGCCTCATTCATCTCCTCCATGTTAAAGTGGACCATCATGTTTATAATGTGTTCTTGAACAGATGTACCCTCCTCCATTTTGGAGTTGAAGATGCACATAAGAGTTTCGTGCTTGAGTTGCCCGAACGATTGTCCGAACATTCCTCTGAGGTACTCCATGATCTCATGCGCAAAGACCATGGGCTCATACTTCTAGGCCAAGATGTCATTTAGACTGGCCAAGATGTAAGCTCAAGCCTTCTCGTTCGCTCGCGTCCATTTCTCATATGCCTTTCGAATATTTTGAGCGACAGTGTGAGTTAAAATAGAAGGACACTCCTCCGTAAGGATGAACCTAAGGTCATCGATGCTAAGAATTGTATTAATCGTGTTCTTTCAACTAGCATAGTTTTCGCCAATCAATTTGTCAGCAGATAATAGAGCTAAAGTGGCGGTTGCCATTTTTAAAAGTTACTGAAAAACATGAACAAATTTAATAAGTCTATTTGCACTACCACTTTTAATATCAATTTTAGGTTTTAGCAAAATAGTTCTAATGTACCCTAAATGAAATGACATCTATTTTGCAATGATGCCCTAGCGAGGCAGGATAAATGTCACCGGTGGGGTGATCAAGTGCCCCTTCACTAGGATGAGACATTCTCAACCATTAGACAGAAACAACTCTTGTAACTGACTCTAACAGTCACTATTTTTCGATCCAAGATATGTTCACCTTTAACGATTCCG
Organism: Benincasa hispida; assembly: GCF_027475165.1. Lineage (NCBI taxonomy): Eukaryota > Viridiplantae > Streptophyta > Magnoliopsida > Cucurbitales > Cucurbitaceae > Benincasa > Benincasa hispida. The sequence continues at coordinate 19,149,387 of NC_143489.1, read as the reverse complement.
CATAAGTGTAACCCCTCATTTTAGGCCTTAGAGTCCTGCCCTAATGCTCCCACTGTAGGGAAAAAGCAGATTAGGACAAGAGATCAGATAAAGAGTTGTGCAAAACTGCCATCCTTTAGGAGGACACTCCTAGGGCGCCTCGAGGCGATGCATAAAACATTATCCAACCTAATGAGAGAGACCGTGGGATATGTTGTCACACGTCTCGCTCCCACTTACTATGAACATTCTCTCCATTCACCTTGGTATTGACCTACCCAAACACCATCCTTTAGGGGGACACTCATAGGGTGCTTCGAGGCCGAGGATAGATCTCACAGTGTGAACTTTAAGGAGAAACATGTAGAGGTTTAAGTGAAGTATCATATACCCCAAGTACCTACCGCTGAATGTTCTACCTAGGGATTCATTAACTTAGAAAATCTGGCTATTGATTTTATCTAAGTGCGAGTTTAATTTGTGTAAAAACAACTCTTGCTTTTGATAATTAAAAAAGTTTGAATCAAGTCCCATTAAACACTTTAACAAATTATCATCAAATTTGCATGCATGCAGCAAATCTATCCAATTCAACTTTTTAGGTAGGTTCACAGGTAGAGGTGTTCCGTTTCTGTCAACTTAAATACCCCAACCTAGACAGAACCCGCCTTAGACAAAAGGTCCTTTATAGATAGATTTGGTACATATTTAATCTTTCATTAGTCAATTTAATCCTATTAAACTGATTAAAAGATTAAACTTCGATTTCTAATCTCATTAGAACCGTGATCTTAGGTCTGTCTCAATCAAATTTTAAAACTCTTTTAAAGCATGATTCAACCTAAGTTTGCATGCATGTCTTTCTTATTGATTTTATTTCTAACTTCCATTATAACTCTTATAAAAGGAAACAATTAAAATCATTCACATAGCTACGCTAGGCTAGGTACTTATAACTCTTATAAATTAACCTATGTGTCATGTTTCATGCAATATCCATTCATTACTGTATATAACTCTTATATAAATTGTAACGAACCAAGCATACATGCTTTCACCCTTATACTATAATACTTATAATATAAAGATGATGCATGAATATGCGTAATGCATGTTATATTATAACTCTTATATTATGTAATGCATGAGCATGATTTAAAGTAATTTAATCATGCAAGCTACTATATTATAACTCTTATAAAATAATGATGATGCATGAATAAATGCATAACCTATGGTGGGATTTAAAACTATATGGCATACTATATGACATATAATTTAAACATACATCTCATGTACATTCATTAAAATTAATGGACCGGGATGAGTAGCCTAAAAAACCAGAAATTAAATCTATTTATTACATAAACCATCGAGTCAAACCGGTTCAAACAGGCGAACCGGGTCTTGAACCGTCCAGGCGAAGCCTTGCTCTAAGATCGTGTAGCTTTTTCTTTTGATCGTCGAGTAATGTTGGTCGAGTAGCCACGATCGTGTAGCATGGATCTAGTGCCTTTGACTATGCGATGAAGCATGAAGGCCACTCGATCATGCAACACACCGAGTATAACACGTGCCTAAACGATCAAGTAGACGACAACTATGCGATGAAGCATGATTGTCTAAACAATTGAGGAGCAAGTGTCAAGTAACCCTTATTGAGTGATCGAGTAGCTAGTGACTATGTAATGAAGGATGTTGGCCTACTCGATTGTTTAGTGTGCACACCTACCATGCAATAAGTATCCCATACTCAGCAATCGTTTACACGATCGAGTAGCCAACGCAAACTGATCGAGTAAACACTTTACTCGTTCGTTAATCAGCCATGTGATCATTTAGCAAATGCTACACGATTGAGTAGAACTTTTAGCCTGGGATACACGATTTGACCAACATTTGGTCTTCTTTTTCCTCGAAGTAAACCGCATTTCCATGCCTTGAAGCTTCATCACGAACGACTCTTACAGATCAAACACTTTGAATACAGACTTGATAGCAAGTTAATATGCCGAAAAACATAAGGGCCCTTGCAAATTAACTTTGAAATGTAAAAGAAAGTAATAAACAGAGGCAATCATCCCAGAAACTCCATTAATTCACATCCACAAATACATCTAACACTTAAACGCAATGTAGATATGCTTTAAACCCACCAAAAATATAAATTCAATTCAATACATCAATGGATTTGGAATACAGAACAACCTGGCTCTGATACCAATTGAAGGAACTCTAATTCAAGAGAACCATTGAGCGAAAGCAATATCGTTCCAAAGCCATTGTGAAAGAATAAAACATTTATAAACATACAAGAATAGTTATGCATAATATAGTAAATTACAGCATGCTTTCTTCTTAAAAACAACTAGAATCGAGTGACATACCTTTGAAGAACTCTTCTTCGTGAATTCCCTCGATCTACACTAGTCACGCATCCTAGCAAGATCGTGAATTCCCTCGATCTAATTCAAGAGAACGATTGAGCGGAAGCAAGATTGTTCCAAAACCATTGTGAAAGAATAAAACATTTACAAACATATAAGAACAGTTATGCATAATAAAGTAAATCATAGCATGCTTTCTTCTTAAAAACAACTAGAATCGAGTGACATACCTTTGAAGAACTCTTCTTCGTGAATTCCCTCGATCTACACTAGTCATGCGTCCTAGTAAACTCAATCACGAGCACGAACACAATGAACAACCAGTGTAATTCCACGAATTGACAGATCCTTGAACCCAATCGAGTAAGACTCGATCCTCGACCCTCGAACAGCAACACTCGACATTACCACTCGGTTGCCTTGGTATTCTCGATGTGAGAATCCAGGAGGAGTGGGCTCTGTGTGAATTTGGTAGAGGGAATGAGGATGTATACGATCGAGTAAGTGGGAAAATGAGAAACCTCTATCGTATAGAGTTGGATACTTGATCGTTTAGTAAACGAGAGGCAGTCGTCTAGTAAACTTGCTCGTCGTTCACTCTCTCAAAGGCTATCATATAGTTGTTTCTTTTCACTCGATCAAATGTGATGCGATTCTAAAAAATGAAAACAATTTTCACTTTTATTCTTTAGTTATTAAAACTGATAATAACTTCCCACTTCACGGTTAAAGGAGAAACAAATAACCAACCAAACAATTATCTTATAATTGTTTTTATTATAAATAAATAATAACTAATTTATGAAATTATATTTATAATCTATAGTTTTAATATCACATCGTATGTAATATATAAATCATAGTTCTTTTCTCCTTTATTTAATATAAATCATTAATGTATCTAATACATCAAATCAATTATATCACATATTATTGAATTAATTTAATTATATCATATATAATCAAATTCCTGTTAATTTAAACACTTCAAACTAACACAAAAACTGATTCTCAACTTGAATCCATTAAGCTACCAAGGGAACCTTATGAACTTATAGCGTGAAGCTCCAACGATACGTGAATAACTGACTAAACTCTTTAATCACGATATCCACCATCCGTTAACTGTCGGACACTCCATTAAAGAGTGACAGCTATACTCTTCGCACTACAGATATATTTCTATGTCCATTGGATACAACCAATCAACAGTACGATGACCCTTCATAAATCTCTTGTAAGTACAGTTGGGCCAATTTATCGTTTTATCCCTATAGTTACATTTAACTCTTTAAGTACCACTGATTCCTCTAATGAACAATACATCATAGTTCTACTGTGAGTGAACACTTCTCGGGCCATGAGAAGGTATGGTGCCACATTGTTCAAGCCCCGTAATCAGCCCTTAAATGAGCAATTTATCTACTTACCCCTGTTTTGTGGAAGGAGTGAATTTCATCTTCTCGGGCCATGAAAAGGTGTGGCACCACATTGTTCAAGCCCTGGAATCAACCCTTAAATGAGTAATCTATCTACTTATTCCTGCTTCGTGGAAGGAGTGAATTTTGTCTTCTTGGGATATGAGAAGGTGTGGCACCATATTGTCCAAGCCCCGGAATCAACCCTTAAATGAGCAATCTATTTACTTACCCCTGCTTCGTGGAATGAGTGAATTTCGTCTTGTGTAACTGAGTTCCCAACTCCCCAATCATACGAATCCCCAAAGTGGTAGATTTAAGTCGGCGATCTGGCCACTCACATCCACCAAATCAAAAGACCGCCCTCGTAGGCAGGAGTTCCTAACTCACTCAAGATTAAGGTCATATTACCTATAGTCATCCTAGTGAAATGTAAGTCTCTATCATGAACGACATTATATAACGAGACTAAACATTTCGTGGCCCGGTCTTATACAAACTTCTTTGTATAGGATACCCTCGCTCGCATGTCTCCATGTGAATGATCAAGATCAGACCATCTGTAGCACTTTACTACACTTGTAACATCTACAAAGTAGGTCGTATCCGTAGTGTCACCAGGATAAGGTTTCCCTCCTTTATCCATATACTACAGACCATTTAGGTTATCACTTAAGGCATGATTCACTTGTATGTCTCCACATACATGCTTAAGTTACAATGATAACTAAGGATCTTAGTTTATAAGTTTGTGGTTAATACAACTAAAATATCTCATATTTAATAGACAATAGTGAACAAAATATCTTATATTATTACATTACAAATGTTTGTTCATACACGTGTTTACAAACTACAAGACCCTACGAGATTTAGGGCATCAACCCCAACATGAACAACTTGGTTTGAAAGTGGAGAAATCCCACTTTTGGGATTTTCCATTTTCCTCTTTTTTCAATTTTAATCATTGATTTTTCAATTGATTTCTAAAATCAATTTTTCAAAAAATGAAACTTTATTAATTTTACAAAATTATTTCATTAATTAATTTTCTAATAAAATTAATAATAAATAATTAATTAAACAGTTTAATTAATTCTAATTAATTCAATATCAAATATTAAATTAATTTAACATTAATTCCACAATCATGAATCCCTATTCATAAATTTAATATTTAAATCATATTTAAATATTACTTGATTCTCTAGTTTCATTTAATTCCAAAATTAAACGTGTAATTATATCACATATAATTACTAATTTCCTTAATTCTAATTTGAACATTTCAAATTAACTTATCATGCTACTCTAATGCTAATCCATTTGTGAGCTAATAGGGGGACCTCGTGGACCTACAGATCATGGGTTCCAACGATCCGAGATTAATTGGCTAAACTCTTTACACCGAATTAATCCTCATTCGTTAACTGGTGGATCACTCCATTAAAGCTCAGAGTTGCACTCCCCTCACTGTAGTTATATTTTGTTCACTCGATATAACCATGGTTAGTAAGCTAACCCTTCAAAGGTTGTTCATAATAACGGGTAGGTCAAATGACTATTTTACTCTCGAGATTACTTCTTGTTCCTTAAGTCCACTGATCCTCTAATGAAAAATTGGTTTGTGATTCGATCATCAAACCGAGTCCCTCTCGAGCCAATGAGAGGGTAGGACCCATTGTTCAAGACGCAGAGTCAGCACTTAAGGGAACAACCTCTCTACTATCCCGAAAAGCGGATAGGAGCGAATTCCATCTTGCACCCTATGTCTCCATCTATCTACCCTATCTTACCCTTGAAATGGAGATTTATTGAGTCGGCATTGTTGAACCAACCCTCACCTATACAAATCTAAGGATAATCTTGAATAAAGAGGAGTTCATAATTAGCTCAAGATTAAGGTCAAGTTACCTAGGTCGTCGTTTTGAAATAGTCAGTCTTAAATAGTAAACATCGTTATAAAGTAAGAGTGACTTATTTTGTGGTTCGATCTTGTGCAAACTCATTGCACAAGACGCCCCCACTTCTCATGTCATGACATGTATGAATTAGGATCACTTTGTCTGTAACACTTTACAAAAAAATGTAACTACTACAGAGTGGGATGCATCCGATAGTGTTACCAGAATAAGACACCCAACCTTATTCATATACTATAGACCATTTTGACTATTTACTCAAACCTGATCTACTTTTATGTCTCCACATAAAGTTCAAGTATTCATGTAATAGTCATGGATCTTTTAGTTTATTGGATTTATTTCTAAAACAAAAAAAGCAATCCATATATTCAATAGAAACTTATTGAATTTTCAAAATAAGTTTTATTGTTTACAAACCACGAGTATTAGGACATAAAACCCAACAACTACAAAAGGAGGAAACCATAAAGAATATAGTGTTGGACGCATAGAGAGCCATGTGGGCGCATAGATGGAGGCATGCTTGGAGGAAAGTAAGGCAAGAAGGACACATGGCTATGCCTTTGAGAGTGAAAGGAAGCTATGCTTTGAGAAGAAGATATAAACCAAGGAATAAGAAAGAAAAGGAAAGTTGGACATATGGGGTTAGGGTTGGCACTTAGAGGGCCTTGTGGATTCCATTTTTGGGTCTATGGGTAGCAAAATGGAAGCACGAGATAAACCCTTAGGAAAGAGTTACACCAAGGTAGATCAAGAACACTAGTTGGGCACATACTCTAGTTATGAGCCAAAGGAAGAAGCTATACTATGAGATAAGAGGCAAGTTAGGAGCATAGCTAGGGAACCATGCGTTGATCACCTCATGGATGCATAGAAGAAGCTTGTTGGATGCATATATGGTGATTGGTGAAGCAACCATGTGCCCAATATAGCTAGCATGCGTTGATTTGTATAAACTTGGGGAGCAAGGTTGTTTTGAAGGCATAGTGGGGTACGTGGCTCAACCAAGTGAAGTCTTGGTTGATCCAAGGGTGAGGTGGGCGCATAGTAGGACATGTAAAAGGTCGGAATGACACCTTCAAGGTAGCTATGCATTGGCACATGCATGATGAAGACACTTAAACTCTACATGCAAGGAGGAGGTGTCAAGGGGGATGTGTTGGACCTTGCATGATGTTGACACATAAGACTTACCATGCAATTGGGGTGTCATACATTGGGAGCATAAGAAGGATGAAAAGGATCCTTTTTAATGCCTATAAATACCCGGGGAGACCATTTCATTTCACAACTCAAATTTCCTCAAGAAGACTAAAAGAGAGAGAAAGATTGAGATACTTGAGAAGTTTAAGGAGAGGCCTATGCATTGATGAGGGGCTACTATGTGTTGATCAGGCTTACCTTGCATTGAAGAAGAGTTCCATGCACCAACCAGTCTGCAGAAAAGTGACCCTTGCGTCCACAGCTTTCTTGGTTTATTTTAAGGTGTAAATTAACATCTGTTGAAGTTAGTAAGATAAGGCTTAGGCCAAAAAGGTATTCTAAAATTATTTTATCTCAGGAACATAGGATTCTAAGTTGATTCTGGGGATTAACATAGATTCAAAACTAGGAAAGCAGGAAAAGCTCGGGAAAAAGAAACTTCTGCAAGTGAACTGTGAATGGTTTTATTTTCAAATATTTTGGTTGTACCTATATACGTATATGTTATGTATATATATGTATGGTTTGGTAAGGTTGGCATGCTCAGAAAATATGTCTTCTCAGATTTAAGTTACTTTCATTGGTTTACGTAAATGACTGTGTAACTTTGCTTTTGCTTGATAGCATGCTTATAAGGATTTGTTTGGAAATCTGAATTGTATCCTGGGTAGCGTGTCTCGAGCATATCTAACGGGATTTTGTCAATATGTGAACATTCGATGGGCTATATTGGGTACTAGAATTGTTTTCTCACACTTGCATATTGGGAAAGATTCATAAATAATTAATTAATTAATAGAAAGATGTTGCACATAGATATAGGATGTTTATGGTAATTAAATAGATACGTTAAATTGAATTTAATGTATAAAGGGTTATTTAATTGATGTGTTAATCAATTAATTGTGCACAAGGGTAAAATAGGAAAGACTTGGAAAATGGGATAACCCTTCTTCGTATAAAGTCTTCCTTATGGCCCTTTTTTTAAAAAAAAAAAAAAAAAAATAGTTTGCAATTTTTTCCCTAGCCACCAGAGAAATCCTTTCTATTCTCTCCAAAGAATTCTCTCCTCTTCACCCTCTTCCAATAGTTGGATACCACCCATCCTCTATTGGAATCCTAGAGAATAACAAGGTCATTCTCGTGGTCGTGTTCAATATTATTCAAGGAGATGTTTGTGTTCAAGATCGTGCTCATTGGAAAAACGAGATGATTGTTCTAGGAGCTCGAGAATCCTCAAAAGTAAGAATGGTTCTTCCTTCTTATTTCCCTTCTTCTCAAGCATACTTTTAACATGTTTATCTTTCTATATTCTATTTAGAACACTGTTTTTTGTTTCTTTAAAAATGGAATTTCTAGATACAAGACGTTCATATGCGTCCACTCGGGATTTGATCCCAACAACATACGACTCATTTAGTAATTGTTACAAAAGTTGTAAAGTGTTACAGATGAGCTAATCCTAATCGTTCACGTGGAGACCTGCGAGTGGAAGCATCTCATACAAAGAGTTTGTATAAGATCGAACCACGAAATAATTAATCTCTCTTTATAACACCATTAACTGAAGAGATTAATATTTCATAGAATGATCATGGGTAACTCGACCTTAATCCTAAATGAGTTATGAACTCCTGTCTATGAGGGCAGTCCTTTGATTTTATGGGTGAAAGTGGCTAGATTCATCGACTCAATAAGCCTACCATTTTAGGGATTTGTCCGAATAGGGAGTCAGGAGCAAAACTTTACAAAATGGATTTCATTCCTAAGGTAAGCAGATGAATTACTTTCTTAAGTGTTGACTTTGCGTCTTGAACAATGGGGTCCTTCCCTCTCACTAGCCCAAGAGGGTTTTGTTTATGGTAGAACCATAAATAAATTGTTCATTAGAGGATCAGTGGGACTTAAGGAGTTAGATGTAATTATAGGGTTAAAACGATCGGAGTGACATGCAGTTAATGAATGTTGATTGATTAATTAAAGAGTTTAATTAATTAATCTCGTATCATTGGAGCTTCTGGTCTGTAGGGTCATTAAGTCCCCTTGTTAGCTCACTAAAGGTAAAACAAAAATCAATTTATTTTGGATTAATTTGAATTGTTCAAATTAAATAAAAGAATTACTTGTATAAGATATAATTAATATAACATATATAGATATATTATACTATAAAGTTACTTTTGAATAGGATTCAAAATTATACTTTATGATATGAGAGAAATAAATATGAATGAGATTCAAATAAAACTATAAGCTAAAATTAATATGGATATGATTCATATTAAAACTATATGTTATATGAGAGTAAATATATTTGAATATGGTCCAAATGTGACATTAATTAAATATATGATATTTAGTTAATTGATACTAATTAATGGGATTAATTAATATTTATTAAATTAAATTAAATTAAATATTAAATTAAATATAAAAGTTAACTCCCCTACAATTAGCAAGGGAGTTAACGTGAGATTGAGGGGAGTTATCTCCCCTCTCACATGTAGTTCACAGAAGATATTATGTATTATTGATAAAATGACAAGTGTTCTCTTGGGCAAGAATCTCACAAAAATTTCTCTATACACAACAAAATTCTCTCTCACTCTCAAAAGGATTTTTACAGAACCATTCATCATGTAAAAATGTTTTCCCCTTACATTGAGATCTCAACATCTTGATTTTTGTTTGAGAATAGGTTTCTAAGTGGTGGTGTCCTTGATCGTGCTTGTTCTTGTTCTTGGAAGAAGCTTTAAGTTGGAACAAGGTGTTCGTGACATAGAGAGGATGTCCAAGAAGATCATTTTCAAGGGTAAGTCCTCTTTATTCTGTAAAAGCATGCTTATGTGAATTTATGTTTATCCTGTAATGTATGTGTCTCTGGTTTTCATAATTTTCAAAATGAATTTTAATTGCATAAGTGTTCACACACTTCCATTGAGGAATTCGATTCTTTCATCCTTTTGCATCGGGGAAAGCTCGAGCCTTTCGTCAAATATCTTTAGGCTTTTAAGCTCGGTATGAGTTATGAAGTCATAACTTGCCTTTGTTAGCAACTTATATGTCTTTGAATCGAACCCATCTTTTGTCCATTTTTCTGGAAGGATTGCTTTTGTCTCTTCTTTTTCAGTCTTTTTTTACTTCTTCTTATCCATCTTTGTAAGTGGTGTGGTGAAGCTTCCTTCAAAATTTCGGCGTCTCCGATTGTTAGATTTTTGGAGCATTCTGCAAATGGTGATTCACCTTTCTTGCATTGAGAAAGAGAAACATAACATAAGATAGGAGGGTTTGAGACATTTTCTTGTGGGTTTATCATCTTTTCATTCTTTGACGCCTCATATTTGATTTAAGTGGTCGGTTCATCATTCCCTCAATTGTTGAAAGCATCCACTTCACTCGACTTCGTTGTTGTGATCGTTTGTTGCTTAGGCTTATAAGTGCCTTTGGCCACAAGAACTTATGTTGATATAACTTCACTGATATTATCGTTTTTTAGATAAAACTTTGCATCAGCAAAATGAGACCCATCTCTAAGAATGACTTAGTGTTAATGTCAACCTTTCTAATGCCCTTTGATAAAATTTAAAACACTGGTGGAGAGTAAAGGTTACTACTCTGTTTTCGTGAATCTAGGGACGCCCCAATAATAGCCTGCAAGTGGTCCTTAAGTCGATCAAGTGAAATATAGTACCTACTTTCAAATCCCATATGGTGATTTCTAGGCGAATTGTGTACATTGCTCGCTATGCTCCTTGATTGAAATCTTTAATCACTAGTTTACTACTTGATAACTCCTCCATTGAAATACCCAACTAATTTAGTGTTGACTTTGGCAGAATGTTGACGGTTGAACCATTATCGATGAGGATTTGGCTGGGTTTTTTTCTTTTGGATATATCATGACATGAATAAAAGTCTATTGTGAAGCTTTGACTCAAGTAGTAAATCTTTCTCAGTGAATGATATCGATATACAATATGAAGCACATGTATTTGTTTGGGGTGTAGAAACAATTGGAATGGCATCATCTTTTAATATTTCAACAAACGTATTCTTGGTCCCATAAGGCGTGCCAAATTGTTCGATGAGATTTTCGAAGAAATTTAATTCACTGCATTCGAATTTTGTATTTGTATTGATTTGTAGTATATGTAGGTACAATCTCTAATATATGTTCATTTGATTATTTCTCTCAAATGATACAATAAGTTTAAGTCTTCCAAATATTTTTAGAGTTCCAGCTTCGAAGTCTTCAGGAGCTTGGAGTCTTAGTCTCTTAAGTCTTTGGTCTTCAGATCTTTAGAACTTGAGAGCTTTAGTTTGAGTTCTTCAGAACTTGAGAGTCTTAATCTTCAATTCCTCGGAGTTTGAGAAATTGGGAGCTTTGGTCTTGGAGTTTGAGAACTTGGAAGCTTTAGTCTTTAGAGCTTGAGAGCTTCAAGAGCTCCGTTCTTCAATTCTTCAAGTCTCGAGAACTTCGTGAAGGAAATCGACACTCGGGATTTCCATGAGCAGCGGAAGAAAGACTACTCCAAATTACAAACATGAATCAACAAATCATTTACAGTCGATTTCAATATAAGCGGTTATACAATTTACAGAGAAATTACAGCATGATACAATAAAAGTATAGAGGACAAAACTATACTAACAAAGGTAGTAACGTCTCCTCGCTCCGATGCGTGCTCTGATAAATCACAGTGACCACGAGTGCCCGATCTACACGACCGCAACACAGCATGAACACTTCGCACTCGTCCTCAACGATCTCCTCCACAACACCATAAACAGCCTCCGAAAAACCTCGACGGTGTCAAGTTGAGTCTGACACCACCTATAAGATGACTTTGGTATTCTCGGTGTGAGAATCCAGAAGGTTGGCTCTGTTCAAGCTTAGTGTGAGGCAGACGAATGGAGGAAAGACAGATCGTGTACATAACTGGGCAAGTGGGAGAAGTTGGAAACCTATCGTATAGGTCGATGCCCAATCGTTTAGATAAAACTATGCGATCATCTAGCAAAAGTTATGCGATCGTTTAGCTTTATCGTTCAGCTCGATCGATTCTACACGATCGTTTACCTTGGGCCAGCGATCGTCTAGCAAAGCTATGCGATCGTTTAGTAAATACTACACGATTGTTTAGCTAGCCCAGTCGTCGTTTAATAACTCTGTATTTACTTGGCGACTTTCGTGAGTTTCTTTTCACCGGAGAGAAAAACTCAAATCTTTTCAAACTTTGTAAAAAAAACTTATCTTTCAAAATAAGAAACCAGTTTCCTTTTAAAACCTCACGGTTACCATGATCAATAACCACCCACTACATTTGGTTATTTAAAAGAAAAAGTATTAATTATCTAATAATCAATATTATTATAAATATAAATGATAACCAACTTATCATACTATATTTATAACCTATAGTGTTAATATTTCATCTCATGAAACATATAAACCATAGTTCTTTTTCTATTCCATGGTACCTAATGTAAATCTCATTTACATCAATCCTCCACTAGATGTATCTTATACATCAAACCGATTATATCATAGATAATCAAAATGCCTCTTGTCAATTTGAACATTTCAAATCAACACCGATCCTTCAACATGAATCCAAGCTACCAATGGGACCTCATGGACCTGTAGATTCGAAGCTCCAACGGTACGTTAATAACTGACTAAACTCTTTAGTCACAGGATCCACCATCCGTTAACTGCTAGGCACTCCACTAAAGACCGACAACTGAACTCTCTTCACTATAGGTGGGCTAATAACCGTTACACCCTTATAGTTACATCTGTCTCCTTAAGTACCATTGATCCCTCTAATGAACATAAATCATAGTCCTATTATGACTGAGTCTTCTCTTCCAAATAGAAGTTGTGGCCACTATGTTCAAGCCCCCGAATCAGCCCTTAAGGGAGCAATCTCTCTATTTATCCCTGTTTCGGGAAAGGAGTGAATTCTATATTGTGGATTGAGTTCCCAGGTCCTAGATCAGACAAGTCCCCAAAAAGGTAAGCATGTTGAGTTGGCAATCTGGCCACTTTCACTCATACAAATCAAAGGACCGCCCTCAAAGGCAGGAGTTCATAAAACACTCAGGATTGAGGTCGTGTCACCTATGGTCGTTTAGGTGAGATGCAAATCTCTAGTATCAATGACATTATATACAGAGTCTAGTCACCTCGTGGTCTAGGTCTTATACAAACTTTTTGTATAGGACACCCCCACTCCACGTCTCCATACGAATGGTCGGGATCAACCATCTATAGTAGTTTACAACACTTACAAACCTCTACAAAGCAGGCTGTATCCGTAGTGTCACCAGGATCAGGTATCCCACCTTAATCCTTATACTACAGACTGATTTAGGTTATCACTTAATGCATGATCCATTTGTATATCACATATACATGCTTAAGTTCACATAAGATAACCAAGGAGCTTTGTTTATTGGATATGAGTAAATGTCATAATTAAATAACACTTATTTTATTCATTTAACAATGTGCATCTTTACAAAAACAACGAGACTCCGAGAGAATTAAGACACCAATCCCAACACTTCGGACTTTGGAGCTTTAGAATTTGAGAACTTGAGTCTTCAAGTCATAAGAACTTTGGTCTTCAGATCTTGAGAGCTTTGGTCTGCAATTCTTTAGAACTACAATCTTCAGAGCTTCCTATCTTTCAGGGCTCCTCTTCTCCTCTAAATGTAAGGGCAAGATCTCTATTTATAGAGAACTTCCATGAGTTTTTTAAGTGGGCTTAAGCCCAATTTCTTTTAGGCTATTGGGCATGGGCCCAACTACCTTGGGTTTAGCTAAAGTTGGGCTTGAGCCCAATCTTTTTTTTGCCCAAACTTTTCACCGTGTGCCTGAATTCGGTCAGATTTTGGACTCGAGTAATTTTAATTACTCAGTCCAATCCATTTTATAATTTAAAACTCAATTGAACCTCTAGTTAAATTTATCAATTGTGGTCTAGGTTTCATCGTTGTTGAAGTTGATAAGCCCATTATTGTGATCGAATGGCTAGATGGAAGACACGTGGCATTTATAATTGGTTGAAATTTCTTCTCCAATAATTGTTTATTACTAAATGAATATATTGACTTTTAAATTATAAAATGAAAACAAAGAAGATTAACGTGTAAAATGAAGGGAAAAAATAAAAAAGAAATATTCTCAACATGATAATCTAAAAAACCCATGTTAAAGCAGGGTATCAAAAAATTTTGAGATGTCCATGGGGCGGGCCCAAAGATGTCCTCATTTCATTCCCTCTACCTGCAAAATTTTGATTGAAAATTTTCTCCATTTTGTTTTTTTAAACAATTAACTTAAATAATTACTATTGAAATGTTTCAAGTTTTGTAATAAAATGAAATAATTAACTTTCAAATTATTCCATAAATAAATTTAAATATTCAATCCAAACATATACATTATTTTGGTAATTAAATAATAAATCTTTAAATTTAAATATAATATTTATATAATAAAATATAATATAACAACAATTATCATAATAAATTTAAAAAAGAGTAAAACCAGTGGGGAATATATTCCCGTCCACATTCCCATTTAGCTTTCAAATTCCCCCTCCCCACTCACACACACTCACTCTCCCATTCTCCTATCATTCTCAACCAAAAAATGAACGTCTCTACCTATAAAGACATCTTAAGATTTATGTGCATCTATAGATGCTCGAACATCTTATATTACCTAAAATAAACAAGAGCAAAACAAATGTACATTATATGTGAATCTTATATCTCACCAAAACAAATGAACCCTTTTGCTAAAGATGTCATGGGGCGGGACGGGGCCAGGGATGCCATTCCCCATCCCATCCTTACTCCCCATTTCATTTCCATCCCCATGAAATTCTCCACGGGGATCAGGGCGTTCGCGGAGATCGGGTCCCCTACAAGGAACTTTTCCCTATTGGTTTTTTTTTTTTTTTTTGAAAAAGTCGATTAGTTTAAATAACTAATGTGGACAAATTTTAATTAAATAATTAACTCTATCACTAAATTGTTTCCCATTGTTAGTTTTACACGACAATTTGAATTTAAAGATAAATTACTTAAATTTTGGCTTAAAAAAACTAATCAACCTTTTTAGTAGAAATAAATACATATAAATCAAATTATTCACATATATAATCTAAATGTAAATATTCAATTTAAATATACTCATTATCTTGACCAATGAACAATCAAACTTGAAACTTAAATGAAAAGTTTATATAATAATAATAACAACATAATATTAAATAATCATACTAAATAAATAAATAGAGGTTAGTCGGGGTGGGGACGGGGATAAGGAATGTGTTCTTCATCCTTGTCTCCGTTTAGCTCACGAAGAATCTTTTTTCCCACTCTTTTCCCCATTTTTCGCTTAATCGGGGAATCTCTGCCTCGTTCCACGGGAAAATTGGACATCTCTATTTTTGACATAAATGTTAAAATCTCAAATTGATGAAAATATCAATAACAAGTGGATATCAACAAATATTTTGGAAAAAGGTTATAGTCAAATTTTAAAATGTTTAAATTACGTAATTTAAACAAGTTAAAATATGTATTATTTATATTAATGACATTTTATTATCTTTTTTTCATGTTATGTTTTAGATTTTTAACGTAATAATAGAAATGTTGATTTATTTTTTATGTACATGTTGAATAATGAAATTTTGAAAATTCGATCATAAAATTTAATACCATTGTAGGGGTGTTCAAATGACTCGACGACCCAAACAACCCGGACTACCCAACCTAAAATGTAAAGGTTGGGTTGAGTTAGTTTTGTTATTGGGTTGGTTTTGGTTAAACTTTTTTATATTTTTGTTGGGTTAGGTTGGGTTGCGGGTTGGTTAAAAAAAATTGGGTTGACATAACTGTTCGCACGAGATTTCAAAAGAAATTTATTTCGTGGAACTTGAACCTTGTATTTGTATTAATTTTATGGAAAGTGAATACAATCGATAATACATAATATTTTAATGCTTTCAAAATAAACTATAGTCTTTAAGCTGATTGATCTTTTTGAATGATCGGCCTTCGGGCTTGTTGATCTTTTTGGATGATTGGCCTTTGAGCTTGTTGATTTCCGTGGATGATCGGCCTTTGGGCTTGATGATCTTCTTGGACGATCGACCTTTGGACTTGTTGATCTTCTTGGACGATCGACCTTTGGCTTTGTTGATCTTCTTGGATGATCGACCTTTGGGCTTGATGATATTTGGGTTCTTGGATGACTAGCCTTTGGACTTGATGATCTTATTGGATGATTGACCTTTGGGCTTGTTGATCTTCTTGGATGATTGGCCTTTGGGCTTGTTGATCTTTTTGGATGACCGGCCTTTGGGCTTGTTGATCTTCTTGGACGATAGATCTTCGGCTTGTTGATCTTTTTGGACGATCGGCTCCTAGGCTTGATGATCTTCTTGGACGATCGACCTTTGGGCTTGACGATCTTCTTGGATGATCGGCTTTTGGGCTTGACGATCTTCTTGGATGATCGACCTTTGAGCTTGTTGATCTTCTTGGATGATCAGTGCTCGCACGAGGCTTCCGGAAAAACTTGTTTTATGGAGGTGTTGATGTTGATATTGATCTGATACGATGTGGTTCAATCTCTAGTATTTTATCCTCCGATTCTCTCGGTTGAGTGGATGAGCTTGACTCAAGAGGAAAGACACCGAACGTTCTTAAAGTAGAAGTTTTGGAAGAGTTTTTATGTCTTCAAGGGTCTTCTACCTTCTAGGAGTGCAACTTCAAGAGTCTTGGGAGTCTTTTGCTTGTTGATGAATTCTCTATAAGCTCTCTGAATGTAGAACTGCTGACCCCTCCAAATGAGGAAAGCTTCTTTATTTATACAGTTCACAGATGGGCTTGAGCTTGACCCTTGGGTTTGAGGAGATTGAATCTTCAGCTTGTAGGTTGTGAAGATACGGTTAGTTTATTGAAATCTTCTAATCTTCAAAGCTTCAAATAGTTTATATCTTCATTTCTTCATAATTTGAGAACTTCAGTCTTCGAAGCTTGAGAAGTTTCGGTCTTCAGCACTTGAGAGCTCGAGTCTTGGATCTTGGGAGCTATCTTCAGAGCTTTAATATGTCTTCAGATCTTTAGAGTTTTACTGTCTTCTGATCTCCAAAGTTTTTTTATATGTCTTTTAATCTTCCGAGCTTTAGTGTATTATGATCTTCAAAGCTTTGATATGTCATATGATCTTCAGAGCTTTAATGTCTTATGATCTTCAAAGCTTTGGAGGAGTCATGTTCTTCAAATCCTTGGAGCTTAAGGCTTCAGATATTCAAATTCAACCTATTTTTAGGCTTAATTGAATTTTAACCAAAATGACACATGTCCGCTCCTAATTGGTCCCAAATTTGATGATTTGGAATTTCGTCATTAATGTAATGAATGACGTGGCCGTTTGTGATTGGTTCAAAATTTATCGTTCAACAATACCTAACCCGAGTTATATATATATATATATATATATATTAATAAAAGTATATATATTTCTCTTTGTCTAAAGTTTGGTTACTTTTATTTTGATTAATTGTGAGTTTTTAATTTCTTTTATAATTGTTATGATATTTGTCTTTGTTTAAAGTTTATAATAAATATCATAGATGTTTGGTGGTTAAAATTGACATTCGATGAGATCTTAGTTAAATTTACATATTTTTAATTAAAAAAAATTATAACCCCACAACTCAATCCAACCCAAATTTTAAGGGTCGGGTTGGATTTGAGATTTTATTTTGGTATTTTGAATTGCCAATCTAACCAATCCGAACTTGCTAGTCTAAAAAAATACCTTCAACCCAACTAACGAACGATTGTATTTTTGTTTGGCGAAAATTATAGTGAGTATTGATTTAACTTATCAAGTTTATGTGAAAATTTTAAAATTAAAAAGACGAATAAAAAAATAAAAAATAAATAAAAAACCATTCGTACGCTACTCTTTCTTGAAGGTTTCTTCCCAGAACATTCTCTCCCCTCTCTTCAATTTTTCACCGTTTTTTTCTATCTGAAAAGTAAACAAAACAAACAAACTTCAAACCATTTTCCTGTATGTTGTTTCAGACTTAAACACAGAGATCGGGAGTTGAAAGCCAGAAATCGGAATAACATGGGTCAAGCCTTTCGCAAACTCTTCGACACATTTTTCGGCAACTCTGAGATGCGGGTACCGTACTTTCTTTATTTATCTTTTGTTTCCGAAAGTATTTTCTACAATTGGATTTCGTACTCTTATGTGCCCCATTTGATCTTGTTGATTATTGCAACTTCTTGATTTCTTCCGCCATTTTCTGGTGTTAAATTTCTCCCACGGTTGGCTTACAATTGTAGTCGGTTGATTTACTTTATATTTAGCGGTACTATAGCCACAGAACTGAATGCTAGCGGGATTGGGAAGTGCATGGAGTTTTGGTTAAATGGTTTAGGTTTGGTTTCATCTGGCTAATACTAGTTCTGGGTAATTGAAACTTTCTTCTGATTTGTGGGATTTTCTCTTCTTATTATAGTCACTGCATTTATATGTCTCGGTTATGTTTGATGTCTAATTTGATCGAGATGGAGCTTCCAGTCGAACTTTTGTGTCAAAGTGGTACTTCTGAAATTTCATCGATGTCGGTCCCTGAATCGGAAATCCTGTACAATTTGACTTTGACAAGAAGTCAGTCTTATGGGCTCATGATCGATTGCACAGACGTTATATTATAGGAAAATGGTCCATTTGTGACCCAAATTTAGTGGTAGATGTTAATTTGCTATCTTACTAGAACAGGATCTCTTCTACAGATTGTACAACCATGTCCTTGAACTAAGTGGTAGATGTTAATTTGTTCTCAACAAATCATGATTGATTTATAGGCATAAAGTTTAACATTTCCATACAACCCAAGGAAGAGATGTTGTAATTTATATTATCTAGAGCAAGTTGGGGACTATTTGGTAGTGTATGTGCTTCTGAGGATTGCGAGATAGAACACCAATGAGATGCTTTGAGATGATTTTGTGATGTAAGTAAAAGGTCTTGGGCTTTTACTTTGTTCACATTATATAGCGAGCGCGAACTATGGATTATATTTGCCTATGCCTTTTAGATTTTCTATTATTGTTTATCTTCTTTGTTACAAATTATCACATATTTTACTCCTTGCTATTGAGGTGGTTTAGGTTGTCATGCTTGGCTTGGATGCGGCTGGCAAGACAACTATATTGTACAAGCTGCACATTGGGGAAGTCTTATCGACGGTTCCTACAATTGGTAGGTTCTGCACAATTAAACGGAAAATCTCCTACAAAACACTATCTCTATTTTGTGGTAACATAGCTTATATATTTCTTCCCTGAATCAAGGATTCAGTGCAATGCTTTTGAGATAATGCCAGATGACAAGGTGGGGGTAAGCCACTTGCACTTGGCAGTCAACCATGGTGAGCACCTCCAGTGATGTGCTCGCCTTAGTGGCATTCTGATTTTCTATTTCCTTTTACAGTTTACTCTAGTGGGAAAAAAGAAAACGCAATGTTTATGACATTTTTACACATTTGACTATTATTTCTAATTATGGAGTCATGAGCCTTTGAAAATAAAAGAGGGCGTTCAAGTAATTACCCAATAAAAATATCTTTAAGTTAATTTCATACAGTGTCAGTGAGTGTTTAAAGTGTAAAAAGAAAAAAGATCTTTTTCCCATTGCCAGATTTTGATTGAATTATTGGAAAGGGATATATTAATACCTACTTGTATATCTTATGTTATGTTATAGAGTATTCTATCACCAATTTATTGCATACAATTCTGTCTTTTCCAGTCTTTTAATATTATGGAAAGTGCCGTCTCTCATCTCACTAAGGCTATGCCTTTTATATGTTTATGATAGAAACCAAAACGGAATTTCTTTGTATTCCAATATAAAAGGTAAATAGCTTACGAGATTTACAAGTAATCAAGGTATTTGTACCCTTAATTCTCTCTCAAGTCCTAAAGCACTCAATAAAATAATGCATACCTCCTCCTTTTTCACTCATTGTATTTATCACCAAAGTTTCCTTACAAACTTCTTAACTAATTACTAAAATACTCTTAGTATCTACTAATATCCCCATTTCTATCCTAATATCATTCCTATCCGCTTATTACCTCCAAACAAAGTAACTTATTGGCTTAGAGCACACCTTGTGGCTTGATATCATTCATTACTAGTGTATATGTTCTTCAAGGAATTGGAACCATGGGCTTTTAACCTTTTTATTTATTAGAAAGAAAGGGACGAATTTGAAAATGCAGAAGATATATATATATCTGATAAAGGGAATTGAAATCATAGAGAGATGGAGCGATTGACTCTTATGTTAGGGGTAAATTGCTCTTCCCTCTCTCCTTTCCCCTCTCCCCTCTCCCCTCTCCCTTCCCCCTAGCTCCAACCACCATGCCTACCACCACCACCTCCCTTCCATGGAACCAACCATTCCACCTGTTTAGTCCTCATTGACCATAAGGTCTTTTCCATTCCCCCCGTTCAGTCCCCCTAGCTCCAACCACCATGACTCCCACCACCACTTCCCTGTCATGGGAAACTTCTTGTAGCTATTTCCCTCTGATCGGTGCTCCATATATTTATGAGGCTTCAATTATTTGCTCTTGTGGTGACCCCTATATTGGTTTTGTTATTGTAACTGTTTAATGTTTCCGTGGTTCAGCTGGGTCTTCTTTGAAGCTTGGAGCTTAGTGTTTTTGCCTTTTGTAAATCCTTAAATCTTGTGGCTTCATATTTTCAGATATTTCTAGCTGAAGGTAATAGGAGATTTTTCAAGGAATAAATGGGAATGGTTTGGAAATTTGAGGTGCTATTTTTCTCTTACCTCTCTATTGGAGCACCCTTTAAATGGGCTTCTGTAACCATAGTTCTCTTCTTCTGTTGGAGAGATTGAAACGCTTACTGCTTTGGCGTTAAGCCTTCAACCCCAACCATCCTATACGGTCAAAACTCCCAATCTTGGAATGAGCCATGTGGACTATATAATACATTTATACTCATCATCCTAACCAAATTGACTTTGGATGGAATGAAGACAGCAGTCTTATTGGATTTTTATATATGCTTCTATATGTTGTTCTAAGCTTGAAGGTTGGGAGCATATTCAGTGGAACTCCCACAAGCATCATCTAACATAAGGTCTCCAAGCTCCATATATGCGGAGGGAGATTCTTAAAACTTCTCAACTTCAGTAGGAAGGAACAACACTGACTCTGCCCTGTTTAATTGGACCCACTTTTCCATTCTCGGGATGAAATTCTTTAGGGTGGACCATCCATCTTTCTTAATCAATGAATATTGTAGACATTGGGACATTATAGAGGGACCCTTGTCTGAGAGAAAAAAAGGTTTATGATGAAGAGTTCTTATGTATGTTTTTGAAAAGCTTGTAGTATTTTTGCTTGCTGTTTCTGTTTGTTTCTTTGTGCTCTTTTCATTCATTGCCAAAAGTTGTACACATGTTTTACAATATCAGAGTCACTTACATCTCATTCAAAACAAAGACCCATCTAATGTTTCAAAAAATAATAATAATAAAATAAATAATTATGAAAATTTTTTGGAAAGAACACGCCAAGGTTCATAACTTATAGAGATCTAGGCTTTCTTCCATGGACATCATTTTTCTTAAAAGTTCCTGGTATTTTTTTCCCCCATAAACCCCACTACAGGGCTTTCATTGTGTTGATCCTGTGCTTCTGACAACACATCTATATGGAGGTTCAATCAAGTTTGTGGGAGTCTTCCTGTTTCTGGGGGCTGGGATTGTATTTCTTTATGACTTCATTTCTGTTGTTCTTTCATTCTTGTAAAAAGTGGTACTTTTATGAAATAATCTCAAAATTTCTTTTGCTGTGGCGAGTACAAAATCATTGAGAAAGGATGGAAGGGAGGGGAAAGGGAAAGGGCTGAAGAGAGAAGAGAAAAAGCTAGAACCGCATCCTCACTAATAGATAATTGTGCTTCCTGTATAATTATCAATTAAACTTAATACTTCCACAATAGTACATAAGACCTTATATCCCTCACATGGTAGGATGGTCATCTGATTTCTTGTGTGGGTTTTTCTGGCCTTTATTGTGCTACTAGTTGTTTCAATTCTTTGTGCCATTATTACTAGGCATTACTAATGTTTTTTATGGCATTCATAGACATTGGTACTTGGAATCATGCCTGGTAGATTTTTCTGTTAATGTGGCAGTAAATTGGTTTGTCATTTTCCATGCAGGTTTCAATGTGGAGAAAGTCCAGTATAAAAATGTCGTGTTCACTGTTTGGGATGTTGGAGGACAAGAGAAATTGAGGCCCTTGTGGAGGCACTACTTTAATAACACAGATGGACTGGTAATGACTGTGTTGGAATTTCTACTATTTACAAATATTGGTGTCTAAATTTTAATTGTCCACTATTTTCTTTTATAGTCCGTATGCCTTTTTTTCCATGTTTGTAACAGGTGAGGTCTCCCTTCAATATAAAAAGTCCTAAATTGCTCTTATTAATATATCAATATATTTTTATCCTCCCAAAATTAAAATGATATCAGAGTAGGAGATTTTGTGTTCAAACTCTATAATGACATTTCTTCCCCAAGTAATATTGATTTTCACTTGGATGTCTTTTTAAAAATTTTCAGGCCCACAAGTGAGAGGGAGTGTTATAGTAATGATATAAGTTTAAATTTATCATAAATTATCAACTTGAGCTTTTGGGTTCGGTGGTGATTTAACAAGGCATTGGAACAATAAACCTAGATCTCTTCAAAAGCCTAGCTGCCACCTATACTAATCGTCATCGAACCCTAGTCACCATCTCTAAATGGAATGAAGTATTTTTTTTTTTTTTTTAGATAAGAAACATTTCATTGAATAAATGAAATGGAATAAAGTATTTTAATGAGTTTTTAGAAAAATTAAGGTATTGTTCATCAGTATACTTGTCGGGATACTCCTTGACCAAACAGGGCCATTGAAAGGAAATGCTCCATGCGTATTCCTAAATATTTAGGGAGCAAAGCAGTTCTCATAGGCCATAGCAGTCTACTTAATAAATAGGATGACTGGTAAGGTCTCGAAATTTAAATCTCCCATTGGTTTAAATTTCTAGATTTTCCTTAGTTGTTTTGTTCACTTGGGAAGAAATCACATTGAGGAGTTTTGCTTTGGAAGAATTCTCCAAGCCTTTCAAGATTAGTCGTTTCTTGGTTTTTTTGGTTTGAGATTGCTTACAGTTTTGTCATCTCTTGTTTTATTTGAATTGTTTCAGTTTTTTGCATCGATGAATGCTTATTGTAAAAGTATTTGTTGTCTTATTATTTTTTGTATCTTAAGCATTAGTCTCTCTACATCTTTTCAATGAAAATTTCTGTTTCCTTTTCCAGAAAAAGGGGGGAAAAACTCCCTTTGGTTGCTTTAAAAATGAATTTTCCATACCTTGAATATATTCTGATTTACCTATCAATGCTTTTGGGTGTACTACCGATCATACCACATTTTCCATCTTACCCCTCCTTGAATATGTATGAACAATTGGGAGTCTCACTTTTTACCTCTACTAGTCCTTCGATGCTAAATGTTGAGACCTCTCAAGCAGAGGGAGAAATACTACAAAATGATTCTGCTGATCAAGTTCTTGAGCTTATATTTTACCCTAGAAGATAAATCAATCAACGGAACCTAGAGTAGATGGTTGATCCTTCATATTAGATGGTAGTATTGAAAGATCTGAGGTCGCACTAATAGTTAAAGGCTTCATTAAGTCATATGAGTTTGATTATTAGGAAACATTTGCTAACTCTACTAGAGTTTTTTTTCCCTCTCTCTCACTCACACTCTCACTCTCTCTTACACTCAATTTAGATTGGCTTGTTTACCAACTTGTTGTGCATGCCTTTCTCAATGGTGATCTTGAAGAAGAGGTTTTATTTATCTTACCACGGGTTTTGAAAAGGAACTCAGAATTTGTAAAATCTGCGAATTAGAGAAGTTTGTCTATGGTCTTGTTGAGAGCTTGGTTTGAGCATTTTGGAAAAATTTTGTCCAACTATAGATTTGTTCAGAGTAAATTGTTGATGTACTAACTAAAGAATTTCCAAAGAAGCAATTTGACAAATTGATTGACAAGTGGGCTATGAAGACATCTTTAAACTAGCTTTTAAGTGTTGGAATTTCTACCATTCACAAATATTTGTCCGTTATTGTCCTCATTCTTTTTTCAATATTTATAGTAGTTACCTCTTCTATGTAAGAGGACCTAAATTTCATATTTTAATATATGAATATTTTTTTATCCTCCCAAAATTAAGAGCTAAGAACTAGTACGGGATGTTAATGAGTTATTGTAATTTGGATTTTTATTCTTCAGGTTTCTTTTTTTAACATTCAATTTGATTTTAGACTGTAAAATATCATTCTAGAGTTATTGTTTATTTAGGGGTGTTTGGGCCAAGGAGGTGTGAGTAGGAGTTGGGAAGCGCGGAGATGTGAATTCCACTCCTTGTTTGGCCTAAGGAGTTTGTGGACCCCATAATTAAAATCATCAATTTTATACCTCATTAACTCCTCACGTTGTGGACTCAGGAGTTCACAACTCCACCCCGACACCTCCTTAAAGATCCAAGGTCACTAGTAGTTAAAGGCTTCATTAAGACACGAGTTTGATCATAGGAAACATTTGCTCACTCTACTAGAGGGGTTGGTCTCTCTCTCTCTCTCTCTGTGTCTCTAGTAGTTTACCATCTTGATGTGAATGTCTTTCTCAATGGTGATCTTCAAGAAGAGGTTTTTATGAGCTCACCACTAGGTTTTGAGAAGGAACTCATTATTTGTAAAATCTACAATTTAAAAAAGTATGTCTATGGTCTTATATGGTCTTCAAGAGCTTGGTTTGAGTATTTTGGAAAAGTTGAATTTTTTCAGAGTAAAGTAGATCATACTAAAAGGCAACTTTGCCGAGGTAATCAGTTGGTTCTTTTGATTTCCTCTTTTCCCTGTTACCTACACGGATTCTGGCCATATTTGGATTGAATTAGTTGGGCATGCTATCTATAGTCAAACCTATTATGGCCAACATTGGCCCAAATCATATTAGTGTGGTCTTATCATGGTTTCTCTCTCTCTCTCTTTCTATATATATATATATATATATATATAAGGTAGATCATACTATATTTTAAAACATTCTAAGAATAATAAAATTTCAATTTTGATTACTTTTTTAGATATTATTATTCTCATCGATGATGATGGAAGGTTGATCTTAAGAAAAACTTTGCAAGTGAGTTTCAAATTAAGGACTTAAGAATGTTTGAAATATTTCCTAGGGATCACATTTGCAAAACTAAAGAACGGTATCTATGTTAATCAACAAAATATGTTCTTGACTTACTTGAAAAAACATGATTACTTGGCTGCAAAGTTGCAAAAACTTCTGAACCTAATATGAAATTATAATTAACAAAAGTAGAAGAAATAAAGGACTAGAAATGATAGTAGAGACTTATTGGAAGATTAATTTATCTGTCTCATATGTGTTGTAAGCATGATAAGTTAATTTATGGATGCACTTGGACTGACTCATTTTGAAGCTGCATATAGAATTTTGAGGTATTTAAAGGGGATCTAGGAAAGGTATCTTATTCAAAAGATATAATCACTTCCAAATAGAAGTTTATACTGATTGAGATTGGGTAGGAGATAGAATATTTACCTTGGGTTGTTGTTTTATAGTTGGAGAGAACTTGTCCTTTATTGTCTTGTTCTTTTTTCAATGTTTGTAATAGTTCTCTCTCCTTTTTAAAAGGACCTAAATTTCATATTTTAATACATGAATATCTTTCTATCCTCCCATAATTAAGAGCTAAGAACTAGTACGGGATGTCAATGAGTTATTGTAATTGAGCTTTTTATTCTTCAGGTTTCTTTTTAATATTCAATATGATTTTAGAATGTTAAATATCATTTTGGAGTTATTGTTTATTTAATGACTTCCTTTCTTGTTGATAGAAGCCCATCACCTAATATTTATCTAACAGAAACAAGTTGTTGTACTGACAGCTTTATTCATGCAGATTTATGTGGTAGACTCCTTGGACCGAGAGAGAATTGGAAAGGCAAAAACAGAATTTCAGGTTATAGCCCAAGGCACATTGTGCATTTAACTATGGCATTGTGGGCAACCCTTTGTTTGCTGATATGTAATATTACTTTCAGGCCATCATTAACGATCCATTTATGCTGAACAGTGTCATATTGGTCTTTGCGAATAAGCAGGATATGGTATGTCAATTAATGTTTTATATCCATAATTTTATTATATATTTGGGATTGGGAAGACAAAGATCAACTCTTCAACCTGCTCCTTTTCACACACTCACACTAATGTGCAAAGTACCTGGTGCTTACGTGATAAAGGTCTGAACTGGCGTAATAGTAGTATCTTTCCTCTCTTTGAAATACACATTCTCACATAAAAGAAAAAGGTTAGTTTCTAACAAAACCCCAAGTTGTGAAAAGGGCCTGTAACTGACGTGAATAGTGGATAAGAATATTGAATACTGAGTATTTGATATTTATTTGGACAATTGGTTTTGTTTTAGTTTAGATTAACGAATACTTTTAGGTTTTGATTTTTAGTTGTCGTCTTAAAAATTAGGTCCTTAAATTTGGTCAAAGAAAAATAGCAGAAATGCTTTCCTACTTGCAGAGGGCGAAGAACTGGTAATAGAAAATTATCTACCTTGATGGTGATGAAGGGTATAAGGTAGATTATGCGATCTAGAGATTGCTTCTAGCCCCTCAAGTCTCTGTCTGATTGCCCTTGTGTCATCCCTATCTCAAAAAACATATTGTGAATGGTAGGGTCACAATATGAATATAGACAACATTAGTCTCTTTTCATTTTATCAATGAAAAGTTTCGTTTCTTATTAGCAATAGATAGCAGTTAAAGCCAGTTCTTGAAGCCATAAGACACCAGCCTAGTCAGAGGACTTGGAATTGGCATATTTACCATGGAGATATCAGTTTGTGCTTTTCATTTCAAATTAAGCTTCGGAGAATTTTGGTGTGCATTTGGCTCATACAGGACTTTTCATTTAAAAGTTGGAGTAGGTGGTTTTTTCCTCCTTTAGGATAAGAGAGGTTCTCTCGTGAGTTGCTATTCTGTTTGGCAGACTTTCTCATTGAAATATTTTTTTAAAAAGATATTTTCATTAAAAATGTTGCATTTATTTAAAATTATTTTAAATGACATTTATTTGGTTGCATTCTAGATATGTTTTTATTTCTGACTACTTTGCGTTTTGGGTTAATCACTTTAAAGTCATTTTTGGATAATCCATCTCTCACATGTTTCTTTAAAAAGGTTTTTTTGTTAATCTAATTTTTTTTAACTACTTATTTATTAAGTTTTTTTTTAGAGAAAAAAAAAAAAACAAATTTTGGTATTCTAAAATTACTAAATAAGTTAGTTTTCATTTTCAAGGGTGCTTATAGAAAAATCAATTTTATTTTAAAAACAGTCGTCCCAGTTATTCCAAACACACTATCACTATCACAGTTATTTTGACCAGGTTTTCTGCTATAGCCTTGGGATCTCAATTAGAGGACTTGAAATTGGCATATTTACCATGGAGATATCAGTTTGTGCTTTTCATTCAAATTAAGCTTCGGAGAATTTTGGTGTGCATTTGGCTCATACGGGACTTTTCATTTAAAAGTTGGAGTAGGTGGTTTTTTCCTCCTTTAGGATAAGAGAGGTTCTCTGGTGAGTTGCTACTCTGGTTATCTCGTGGAGCATTTTGCATCAGAGAAACTGGAATACTTTTTTGGGGTTGGCAGTTTGGGCCTTAACACATTTAAATTCGTCCCTTTTATGTTCATAACCAAAGAGTTCTCTTCCGTATATAACCAGACCAGTGGAGCCTGGAGACTACGGCTCTAAAACACAATATCTCTAAATAGGAGATAAACACAACTAATGAAGAACACATGTCAAAAAGAAGAAATTCTTCAACTAAGAAGCACAAGAAACTTAGAGAGAGTCTTATAAAAAACTAAAGGGCCATTTGGGATGATTAGTTGGTGGTCATCATAATGTGTGGAGTTATAATAATCTGTGTTTGGGGAGCAAACTATTTTATTCTGGGTAGGAAATAGTAAATACTGTAACAAATAGGAAAAGAGAGGATGAGTAGGAAATAGAAAATACTGTAACCAAGAGAGATTTGAAATAGTAATAACCATAGTTAATTGTAGGTTATAATAATTGATAATACCAACTACTATAATTAGATTCCGAAACATGGGATAGGCTATAAATAGCCCACTCGATCCACAAAAACCCTCGTAAGAGAAACCTAACCAAGACAAACTAGGCCAAACGCGTAGAAACATGAAACAAAAAATCTGACAAGAATGCACCGCAAAAGGTTAAAACCTTTGAAAAGGCCTTCATGAGAGGGAAACAAGACCCCAAGGCAAATGAAAATTTAAAATCTAACACCTAGAACAATCCATAAAAATGCAAATAGCTTTAAACAAACAAGACATCGCTGGAGCTTGTTTTCTTGCAACATGCTTTTCCTTTCATCCACATTTTGTTTCTCATGCAACAGCATTAGTATCAATAATGAATTTGATGTTTTCTCAGATCATACTAATCCAAGTTTGAATGATTTTGCTGATCCAGAAAGGAGCCATGACGCCAATGGAAGTATGTCAAGGACTAGGTCTATTTGATCTCAAACACAGAAAATGGCATATACAAGGAACGTGTGCTCTCAGAGGAGATGGACTTTACGAGGGTTTAGACTGGTTAGCTGGAACCCTCAAGGAGATGAGAGCTGCTGGATATTCTTCAGTAGGAACATCATTTTAAAGAGATATAAAAGGTTTCATTCAAGTTTCCCTTAATCCTCCTTTTTGCCATTCCAGCCTTTCCAACTTGTTTTTTCAGATTTGTTTTGTGTTTTGTTGTAGGTCCAGGTTGGCTGGTCAAAAGCTGACTCCTCCACTTTGCAGATTTCAAATTGTAATCAGAATGTCTTGTTTCCCTTATCAAACTTGAAATTATCAGGTGCCTACTCTTTGGCCTTGACCTTTGAAAGTTAACTGACTAGAATGTAATATATATCCATATATATATATATATATCCAAAATGCAGGTTTGCCCCTAATTAGTGTTATCTTCTTTAGAAGATTTTGCACATAATTTCCCTTGCTTCCATCCTTCCATCTCTCTTTACATTAATATATTATTTTGAAATGCTGAAAGAAATGTCAGATGATAGAAATCTCACTGTATAACCCACGGTTGAGTGTGAGAGAACCAGTTTTTTAAATATGATAATTGGTGTTTGGACCCTAAATTTTTAGTATGATAATTGGTGTCTTGTCTAGAATATTTTTGATACTGTGATGGTACTGTTGCAAGCAAGTACTTATAAATGTCTTGGGACTAAATAGAATCTGTTGGGCATTAAATTTCCATTGATTTGTGGACATTTCTATTGACATTTTCACATTTTCATGGGTTTGTATGAGGAATAAATTGACATTTTCATCTTATCATAAACAATAAATGAAACATAAAAATAATCAAGAGATTCAAGTCATTTCAATACTCCCAAATGTGATCGTTCTTGGAACGTAGGTCTCAATAAAGCAAAGCAACATGTAATCAACTACTATCAACTACTAAAATTATTGAACTACATTTTTAAAAAAAAAAATTGTGGAAGGAGTGAACAAGAGAGTTAGTGATAATGAACACATCCTCCTCATGAACCCTAATATTACAAACTGTCGTACAGTACGTGTAAAAGTTTTGGGAAAAGTAATATGCAGAATGGACAAGAGAGAGTTAAGACTCTTCCTGTTGTATTTTGTTGGATACTCACACCAATTTGATTTACAAAAACTTTGGAAAAAAATAATTATTATGTACTACTTCAATACTGTAAATGCCTAAATTTCTTTTGAGCTTGCTTCGTGCTTTTTTTTTTAAACAAAAAAAAAAAAGAAAATACCGTAATTGTGAGTGTGACATAGCACTATTGTGATTGACCAACAATGGGCGAGCCTCCATCAGATAAAAAATCGGGTGGCGAGATTGATAGAACAATAAGGGGGTGTTTGACCTCCAAATTGGATTGGATTGGGTGGGTAAAAAAAAATCCACCCACTAGTTCATCAATTATTAAAAAAGTTTATAATCTCGTTATTCGCATTAACTCACATTTCTCACCTCGTTATTCGCATCAACTCTTCCAATTACTCTCTTCCTATAATAATTACCAATTCAACTCCCTAAATGGGAAATCACGTTTTAGATGAAACTATAATTTGTGATAAATGACAATCTGCAATGTAAATGGGGTATTATGGAGAATTCACGTGTTGAAAAGTGATTTTTGATAACAATGAAAGGTCATTCTTCATCGTTTTAATTTGGATGTGAAGTTTGGGTCATACAAAAGTCTCTTTAGTCAATAAGTCCGAGTTCTCTAAAATAGTCGTCGAGCTTCTTCATTCAAGTCCTATCGCCTAAGTTTGTTGCCAACAAGCTAGCCATCGAGTTTGATGTACCGTTTGAGTTCTATCGTCGATGTTGTCGAGTTCATTGCTTAATGTTTAGGTTAATTGGGTAATTGTGTTGAAGTTTTTGTAATTAGGGGGTGTCTCAAGGATTTAGAAAGCACGGAGTTGTGAACTCCACTCTTTGTTTGGTTTAAGGAATTTGCAGGTCTCACTGTTCACATGAGATTTTAACAAAAATTTATTTCGTGGAACTTGAACTTTGTATTTGTATTAATTTTATAGAAAGTGAGTATAATCTCTAGTACATAATATTTTGATGCTTTCAAAATAAACTATAGTTTTTAAGCCCGTTGATCTTCTTAAACGATTGGTCTTTGGGCTTCAAGGGTCTCAGGGTCTTCTAGGAGTGCAGGAGTCTTGGGAGTCTTCTGCTTGTTGATGAATTTTCTCTGGGCTCTCTGAATGTAGAATTGCTTGTATCAATACTTGTATCTTCGAAGACGAATTCCCTATAAGCTCTCTGAAATATAGAATTGTTGACCCCTACAAATGAGGAGAACTCCTCTATTTATAGAGTTCTCTGTTGGACCTTGTGGGTTTGGGTTTAGTCGGTCCATGGGCCTGACTAATTGGATTTTGGCCTTATTTGACATTTTAGTCAAATTAAGTCTATTTTTGGGCTAAATTAGACTTTTAGCCCAAATAATAATATCAAATTGGACCGAAGTAATTTTATTCAATCCAACGGTTACGAAGGAAACATGTGGCATCATCAGAATTTGCCTTCAACTCCAATGGTCCCAAATTTGATGATTTGGAATTTCGTCATGAATGACGTGACAATTTGTGATTGGTCTAAAATTTCTCATTCAACAAATGCCCCTTCGAGATTTATGCACATATATGGGTGGATGAATCTTGAAAAATATAAAATTGGAATTAAAATCCAAATATATCTTTACACGAGATTTTATATATACTCACAACTAAAAAAACATCAATTTTATATATACTATGCATCTCGAGCTTCATAACTTAATGGAGTTCAGAACTCCACTCCTTACCCCAAAAACTTAGTTAGAAAGATGTGAGTTGAGAAATTGGTGGGGATTAGAGTTCCCATTTCTAAGGGCGCACTAAACATTTCATCCTTCACTCTTCGAATATTAAAGGCTGATATATATATATATATATATATATATATATATATATATATATATAAGTACCCTTGAACTACCTTGTACCTTGTTTAGATGGTATTCAAATTTTAGAAGTTGTGTTAATACTCGTAATGTTAAAAAATACTCTTGCCATTAACGAAAAATCTTTGTACTTCATTTCAATAATTCCTTTAAAGTTTCAAGGTTTCATATTTTGACTTAAAAAAAAAGTTTTAAAAAAAGTATTCCCTACCATTAGTATATAGATGAAAATCATTCCACCGAATCCCTTTTCTGCTTCCCCTCTCTCTTTCGCTTCAATTTATGACCGCAAACTCTTCCATTTTTCGTACTTCCGCCTCTTCTTCAATAGCTCTTGATCCATTTTTGTCATTCTTCAATCTCTAAAACCTATCTCATTTCATTTTTTCCTTCCTCTTCTTCAATAATAGAACTTTAAATAAAGGATAAATTCTCTCAATTCTGAGATGAACAAACATAAATATAAGAAATTTTAACACTTGAATAATCAATCTTTTGAAGTTATCTCCAATTTGGAAAGAACCAATTTGAACAACTCATTGAGACACTCTCAATTCCCCTTGTTTATATAATTCTTACCCTAATTTTTGAGCAACCAAACATGACCTAAATTCAATTAAAGTATCAAATCCCATAAAGCTCCAAAATGACAATCACCCCTTAAAACTCAACGTAATGATGAATCATCAAACACAAAAAAGGGCCAACAAAGAAATATCATCTTCAATTATAAGGGAACTTTTTGAACTAACCACAATAAATATTAATTTTAAGTGCAAAAAAGATGAACAAATCCTCATTGATTATGCACATGTTATCTTTTTTTCACTCCTGCTTACTTGTTATCCTCGAAGTTGTGTTCGAATTCTCAATGTTGACTCTCCTTATGTGTATTAAAAACTAAATATATTCATTCCTACTCAACTACTAATATAGAATCTTGTTAAAACATTTAAGTTTCAAGGTCTCTTGGTTATTCCATTAGTTATCTTTCACATTGTCATAGTATATACACTTTGATTGAAGTTGGTAGTCCAAGAGATTGGGGAATAGATGGAGAGGAGTTAGAGGGCATTGGAGAAGCGAGAGAAAAAGGTAAGAAAATAGCTAGGAAAGTATTGGGTCATAGATTGTTGTAGAGAGGAAAAAGGGGAATGGAAGAGAGAGAGGCGAAATGGTGTAGATAAATAGTTTCTATCCAGACACTAATGGTAAGATCTTTTTTAAAACCTTATTTATTTATTTTTAAAAAAATGTTAAGAGTATTGATGCAAATTTGAATGTCCATAGGTATTATTGAAACAACGTACATACGGTTTTCATGTATACTAATGGTATGGATTTTTTATTTTTTATTTTTTGGAAAGATTAAGGTTATTAATGCAACTTTTAAAAGTTCATATCTATTATTGGAGCAAGGTGTAAAAATCACAAGTACTTCTATATAATCTAGCCAAATTTAAAAGTGGTCTTAAATCTCTTTTGCCTTATAAAATTTATCATATTTTGTGTTTAATATCATTATTTTGGTTCTTATACTTTAGATTTCATTTTGTTTTAATCCACATACTTTCAATAGATCTTATCGTTTCTGCTATTAAAATTTTTTTTCTAAGTACCTATTAGCATTCTTTTTTTAAATTTGAAAACACATTCATATAGTCTCTTAGTCCAAAAAATTTATTCTTATCATTCAACCAAATTTAAAAGAAATTAACTTTGAATGACTAAATTTAAGATTGATTGAGAGTACAAATAAAATTAGACAACTAACAATATATAGATAAAAATAGAATGAATAATAAATCAAAATAATATTTTTAGCTTTTACCTTACAATTTAGTCAAACCAACTAGTTTAGTATTAATATGAGTGCAACAAAAAAGCAAAAAATTTGACAAATCGGACCGATCCAAGCTAATTCACTAGTTTGATTAGACTTTTAGTATAAAATTGAACATATTGATTTATATTTAGAGGGATCGATTTGACTTTTATTGAAAAAAAAAATAGTCAAAACTGAATTTGGATGGATAATGTATCATTAATATTTTATTTTTTGTTGGATCTATGATGAACTATAACATTACTTTTACTTCCAATATTTTAATTATTATGGTGTATGTGTGTTTATTATTTAGGAAAAGATCCATTGGTCTAAAAGAAACGATATAAATATACCAAATTTTAATCTAAAAGAAGCCAAATTTTAATTTAAGAAAAACAAAAAATGTTAAATTCAAAACCAAGGCTGAAATAAAATATAATAATAAAAAAAAACACCCAATTGAGCCCAAAATATAAAACCAA
This sequence comes from Benincasa hispida, assembly GCF_027475165.1. Classification (NCBI taxonomy): domain Eukaryota; kingdom Viridiplantae; phylum Streptophyta; class Magnoliopsida; order Cucurbitales; family Cucurbitaceae; genus Benincasa; species Benincasa hispida. Next base: position 19,115,338 of record NC_143489.1, on the reverse strand, counting down.
ACTAACATGGATCCAATCGAATAATTGGTTTTGTACTTTATTAGGCATCGATTTGAGATCACGTTTGTCAATCTTAATGAAAATTGAAACGTAATGAGATTCGATTGATGGATCAATCGTAATGGGCTTGAATCGTAAACATTATTTGATTGTTCTTGATTGTGTTTACTTAAAATTATTAATCTATCGTATTTATGGTTATCGTTATCATTATCATTATCAAATGATTTTAATGGTAATGGTAATGGTAGAGGTATGTAAATGTAAAACTCTTAATTCTTATAACGTTACAGTAATAATATATGTAACAGTAACAGTAAAGGTAGTGAGTCCAACGATACAATCAGATTGAGCACATTCAGTTCTTTAATCAAATTGCATTTTGATTATAGATTTGGAGGCGGGCCACACAGTTCATTAGAGTTAATGAACATAGGTAATTAATAATAAATGTAATCAACTTGGGCCCACTTTTCAGATTATCATTGATGTTTTCCTATTTTTTTAAATCAATCGATTTGGTTTGGTTTTTGATAAATCTAAAACTAAGAAAACCGAACCGACTATCAACTTGAAGTTAGGGTTGATGGAACACGAGACATACGCAGCGGAATTATGATCTAATTACCCTCTAATTACTTTTAGTTTAAAGGAAAAGATGCATGCAATTGAAGGGAAAATAGTAATTAAAATTACTTTTGTAGCTCCCGAAAACCACTCTTCCTTGTTGAATCTCGACCCAAACACGAATGGACTACCACTAGAGTTGACCTACTATCCTCTGGACTCAGAACCGGATTGTGGGACCCAGTGGATGAAGAAAACTAAGAGAGAGAAAGATATGGGAAAAAGAAGATGGAATTTGGGTAGGGTTTGGGTTTTTTTTTAGCCCAATTTTAGAAAACAATTTGGCAAAATTGACAAAACTTTTTAATCCAAAATAGAAAGCTCAATTTATAGAAAAAAGCCATGCAACAATTGCATAAACCAAATCCATAAAAACCCAACACCTATAATCCACTATCTTAGTGGGCTTAATGTCTCCACTATAAGCCAACACCTAACCCACTATTTTCTTAGTGAAATTATCCAACAAAAGTTTGGATTTTCCCACTAACTATAGTCAAAGGGCAAAATAGTCATTTGGTCAAAGTCAAACTTTGATAATAAAAAAAGTCAACATTTTGACTTTTTATGATTTTTTCCGTGTTGACTAATTTTGACCTCCCGAGCATGAATCCGCATTCATTTTCTCGAAATTCAAATCACATTTGAATATAAGGTCAGCCAAAGTTTGACTTTTCAAAGTCAAAAGTCAACTCTTTGACTTTTTACATCTTTGACCATTTCCATTATTTCCGAGCTTTCGAATATGAACGTATTCATATTATTGATATTTAAATCACATTTAAATATTAAAGTTATATCTCTAAACTGAAAACCGACCACTATATCATATATACTTGTCGGTTTCTCTCTTTTCACCTAATTCGAACAATTCAAATTATTCTATCATACTGTTCTAAGTTTATTTCATATGAGCTAGTAAGGGAACATAATGGACCTATAGATCATGGGCTCCAACGATCCGAGATTAGCTAGCTAAACTCTTTAGACGGAGTTAATCAACATTCGTTAACTAACGGGTCATTCCACTATAGTCCCGTAGTTGCACTCCCCTCACTATAGATATATTTGTGTCCATTTGATATAACCATGATTAGTAAGCTAATCCTTCACAGGTTGTTCTTAATCTTGGCTGGGTCATAAAAACCGTTTTACCCCTGAGACTACATCTTATTCCTTAAGTTCCACTGACCCTCTAATGAACAATTGGTTTAAAGTCCAACCTATAAACCGAATCCCTCTCGGGCCAAGGAGAGGGTGGGGCCCCTTGTTCAAGACCTGGATTCAGTACTAAAGGGAACAATCTATCTACTATCCCTATAACGTGTAGGAGTGAATTCTGTCTTGTACCCTATGTTCCCAGCTATCCATCCGATCTTACCCCTGAAATGGGAGGCTTATTGGGCCAGCGATGATGAGTTGCCCTCACCTATGCAGATCTAAGGATAATTCCAAGCAAATAGGAGTTCATAATTGGCTCAGGATTAAGATTAAGTTACCTAGGTCATTAATTAACGAAATAGTCAGTTTTATACATAAAACGACATTTAGAACGTAAAAAGTGACTATTTCATGGTTCAGTCTTATGCAAACTCATTCAATAGGACACCCCCACTCACATATCTCTATATGAACGATTCAGGATCACATCGTTTATACTAACTACAAAGTGGGTCGCATCCATAGTGTCCCCAGAATAAGGCGCCCAACCTTATTCATATACTATAGACCATCTTGGCTATATATTTGAACTTGATCCACATTTATGCCACTACATAAAGTTTAAACTACATTAAATAACATCAGGACCTTAGTTTATTGGATTTAAGATTACAATTTCAATAACAACTTTATCGAAAAACGAAATCGAATATGTTTATTAATTTACAAACTACGAGTTTTAGGACATAAAATCCAACAAGGGTGTGCAAAAAATGGACCAAACCAACGAACCGGACTAAATCGGCTAATTCGCTCCAATTTTCTCCAAGATCCTTGAACATTTGGTTTACTAGTAGAGAGAACGACTGGTTCGATTTGGTTTTCGGTTTAGGAGTTCAAAAAATCACTTAAAATCGAACAAAACAATATTCTTATATATGGGAAATTTGAGAAAACAACCAAATTTGGTGATTCATTTAAATTTATGATAAAATCCAAAATAATAAGATTTTTGGCAAAAACGTATGTCAGTCACGTGATGTCGACTTTTAAAATACCAAGTTGCCTTAATATGGTCAGCCAACAACAATATTGAATAAATTTTAATTGTTATAGCGTATATTGATTTGGTTATCAGTTTCAGATAGAACGGATTTTATAGGGGAAAAAATGGCACATTTTTCAGCATGTTTGAATTACGAATTGATAGTTTTTTTATCACATTTGATTTGTATAACCACTCTTCAAATTCATTCAAAATGAATCAATCTCTACTTTTTATTGAAGGAAATCGGACACGAGGATTTCCATGAGCAGCGAAAAGATCGACCCAAATTTCAATCGTATTCGAACATTAACAATTACAGTACACAAATAGAAACATACAGTTATGCATAAAGTGAAGGTACAACATGCTTTACTAAATGATCAAGGGAAGAATTGACATAACTTTGAAGACTCGTCTTTAAGACCCTTGATCACGACGAATAATCAGCAACAATGTACCACTTGAATGCTCGTACAACACGACTGCTACACTGCACGATCCACAGCGAACTCAAACAAAGCGATTACTAAGGTCACGAATATTCTGAACACCAAGAACGACCTCCACAGAACCTCAACTATGTCGAGTTGAGTATGACACCACCAAAAAGGTTACTCTGGTATTCTTGGTGGGAGAATCTAGAGTAGAACGATGCCCAATCGTTTAACAAAAGCTATGTGATCGTCTAGCTAAAGCTATGCGATTGTTTAGTTCATCGGTCAGCTGAGAATCTATCGTATAGAAACTCTCCACGATCGTCTAGTCTCTCCAAGTTGTCGTTTAGTAAATCTGATTTATTTGACAACCTTTCGTGAGCACTGTCCGATAGTGGAAATCTCAAATTAACATCACCTAAATTTAGGAAAATATTTTTTCCTTTTATCTCACGGTTACCATGAAACTACCAATAACCTCCCACTCAATTAGTTATTAGAGAAAAAGAGATAATTATCCAATAATTAATATTATTATAAATATAAATGATAACCAACTTACCATACTATATTTATAACCTATAGTTTTAATATTTTATCTCACGAAACATATAAATCATTGTTCTTTTTCTATTTCATGGCAATTAATGTAAATCTCATTTACATTAATCCTCCACTAGATGTATCTCATACATCATACTGATCATATCATATATAATCGAATTACCTCTTGTCAATTTGAACATTTCAAATTAACACCAAGAACTAATCTTTAGCTTGAATCTATTGAGTTACCAAGGGGACCTTATGGACATGTAGCTCGAAGCTCCAACGGTACGTGAATAACTGACTAAACTCTTTAGTCACGGAATCCACCATCTGTTAACTGCTAGGCACTCCACTAAAGACCGACAGTTGAACTCTCCTTACCACAGATATATTATGTGTCAATCTTAACCAATCAACAGTGCAACAACCCTTCACAGATCACTCGTAAGTACAGCTCGGCCAATAGGTGTTATGCCCCTGTAGTTACATCTAACTCCTTAAGTATCGCTGATCCCTTTAATGAACATAAGTCATAGTCCTACTATGACTGAAGTTGTGGTCACTATGTTCAAGCCCCAGAATCAGCCAAGGGAGAAATCTATCTATTTACCCCTACTTCGGGGAAGGAGTGAATTCCATATTGTATAACTGATTTCCCAGCTCCCAAATCAGAAAAGTCCCAAAAAGGTAGGCATGTTGAGTTGGCAATCTGGCCACTCTCACCCATACTAATTAAAGGATCACCCTTAAAGGCATGAGTTCTCAAAACACTCAGGATTGAGGTCATGTCACCCATGGTTGTTTAGATGAGATGAAAGTCTCAAATATCAACGATGTTATATACAGAGACGGATCATCTCGTGGTCCGATCTTATACAAATACTTTGTATAGGACACCCCCGCTCGCATGTCTCCACATGAATGGTCAGGATCTACCATCTATAGTAGTTTACAACACTTGCAAACCTCTACAAAGCGAGTCGTATCCGTAGTATCACTAGGATCAAGTATCCAATCTTAATCCTTATACTACAGACCTATTTAAATTATCACTTAAGGCATGATCCTCTTGTATATCTCATATACATGCTTAAGTTTACGTACGATAACCATGGAGCTTTATTTATTGGATATGAGTAAATGTCAAAATGAAATAACACATATTTTATTCATAAACAATGTGTATAATCACAAACAACGAGACTCCGAGATAATTAGGACACCAATCCCAACATTTATATCTCCAAATTTTAATTTGTAATGAATCTTCAAATTTTTCATTATTTTAAATTCTCATTAATATATTTAATTCCCATCAAGATTTTGTTCATTATTTTATGAATATTCTCATCAAACAAACTGTATATTCATTCAAGATTTTCAATTTTTTTAATTTTTTATCACATTTTATCATTTATCATCTTATTATATATTTTTATATCGTTTTAAAATTTTTTATATACATTTTGTTTTATCAGTATCTTAATAAAAATCTATCTCTTTGACAAACAAAATCAAGTAACACTTTTGTAATCATGTTGTTTTTGCTATGGCTTTATTACGAGTTAGACTTCATGCTGTTTTTTCTCTTTATGGGTTCATAGGTTTAAGTTTTGTGATAGATGAAGTTAGAAATACAGTGTAATTTTTGAAGTTTAAGTGAAAATAGAATTATAAATACAATGTAATTAATGAAACTTCTGTTATAAAATTATGACCTAATCAATTAAAATAAATAAATAAATAAACAAGCTCCCTCCTTGATGGTTCTCCACCCGAATTATATTCGAATTTATATTTTATGATCAAATTAGATTTTATCTAACTACTTTTCGAATTAATCACAATAAATAAAAACTTTATGATTTTTCTTCCCAATTTATATTCGAAATTCATCTTTTATCATCAAATTTGATTTTCTTTAACTAACTTTAAATTTGTTTAGATTCAATTGTATCTAAATCTTTTTTCATTACTTTATAGATATTGTTATCAAGTTAATTTGATTTTTCTTTCTTTCATAATGTGATATATATATATATATATAATTAGATTCGTTTAAAAAAAAAAAAATCTTTTTTCAGTTTTTGTGTATATTCTTTGTCATATTTTATCTCACACTATATTATTATATTATTATACCATTTTTAGCTATTTGAAATCCATGGTTGGTTATCAATATCTTAAAAAAATCCATGGTTGGTTATCAATATCTTAAAAAAAATCCATGGTTGGTTATCAATATCTTAAAAAAAGTGTTTGTTCTTCACGCATAAATAAGCATTTAATTTATGTATTATATCTTATTAATTTTTCTCTAGCAATACTAGTGTGTTCGGATGATTAACTAATATATATTTACACATACAATGTATAGTAATATGAAACTATGAAATTTAACTAGCCTATATTTATACATACAATAATGTAATTGTAATATGAAGTTATGAGGTTTTAACCATAAGTTTTCTTGATTACTGATTGTAATACTTAATGATATTTCTCCACCAACATCGTTATGTTCCGGTAATTAACTAATATCATTTACACATACAATGCAATAGTAATATGAAACGATGAGATTTAACTTATCTACATTTACACATATAGTGTAATTGTAGAGTTTAAACATCCCACTTATAGGTTATGTTTCTTTTTAATTTTTTTTAGAGTCATAATTGATATAATTTAGAATATAATTAATTTAAATTTATTTGATAAGAGATTTGAAAATTTTGAATTAAGTTAGACAAAATATTTAGAATTTATAAATTTTTAATTAGAGTTATATATAGAGAGAAAATAATAACAATAACAATAATAATAATAATAATAATATATCATATTATTATTACTCAACAATCTAAATAAAATAAAATAACAAAAACTTTAAATTTCATCTTATTCATTTAGGCGCCCCAAATCTCTCTCTCCTTCACAACAATATTAATAATATATCATATAGAGAGAGAAAATAATAACAATAATAACAATATTAATAATATATCATATTTGTTGGGAATGTCATAGAACTTGCAGTTCGTGTTAAACATTTTATTTATCAATAATAATAAGTTGGCAGATAGATTGGACCACGAAAATAGTCACTTTTCTTTATAACGACCGTTTACTGTTAAAACTGATTATTTCATTTATTAAATAACCTAGTTAACTCGATCTTAATCCTGAGCTAGCTATGAACTCCTGTTTGTCCGGGATTATCCTTTCATCTGCAAACGATGAGATTAGTCCAACAACACTGCTCAATAAGCTTTCCATTTTGGGATAAGGCTGGACGAATAGCTAGGGACATAGCCCTGCAAGATGGAACTCACTCCTACCCAATTTAGGATTAACAAATAGGTTGTTTTCTTAAGTACTGATTCCAGGTCTTGAACAATCGGGGTGTCGCCTTCTCATGATGGAGAAAAGATTTGATTCATAGGGATTATGAATCAAAATTGTTCATTAGAGGGTCAGTGGGAACTTAAGGAATATTCATAGGGGTAAAACGGTTATCTTGACCCAGCTGTGATTACGAACAACCTATGAAGGATCGACTTACTGATTATGGTTATGTAAAGTGGACATAATATATCTACAGTGAGGAGAGTTCAACTATGTGCTATAGTGGAGTGACCCATTAGTTAACAAATAGGGGTTAGTTCGATCTAATGAGTTTAGTCGATTGATCTCGGATCGTTGGAGCCCATGATCTGTAGATTTGCGAGGTTCCACTACTAGCTCCTAAATGGATAAACTTTAGAGTAGCTTAATAAGTTAATTTGAAACGTTCAAATTAAAATTAAACGGAATAGGAGAATTTATTTTTAAATATGATTTAAATATATGAATATGGATTTGTGCAAAAAATAATTTAATATTAAATTAATTTATGAAATGAATTTTTAGTTTTAAAAATCAAATTTGATTTTGAAATCGGTTTTGATAATATTAAACTGAAAAGCTAGAAACATACACAAATGGAAAAATAAGTTTTCAATTACCCATCTTCTACATGCTCACACAAACAACATTTACTTTATCCTCATTTACTCAAAGCATGAGCTGCAATTCATAGCTACAACTCATGCAATGATCTTCTTTACATGTTCACCTGCAATAAATAAAGAAGATTGGAGTAAATTTGAGGCATGCATTCTAATGAAATTTTAGAGAAAATTTTAGGTTGAAGAAGAGTTCTTCAAGTTGTGTGGTGCTGTGAGCTTCTCCTTGTTTTTTTCATTGCTTCAAGTTGTTTTTGAGTCCCATAACTCGTTCTAAAGCTCCAAGAGGATAGTGAGGAAGATCTTGAGGTGGTTCATGGTGATCTTTAGAGGAGACAACTGACATTGATCAAGATCTTGAAGAGTTCTACAAAGGTATGACTACACACACTCTTATATTTAGATGAGCATGCATTTATTTCTGCCAAAATTAGTGAATTTGAATGTTTATTGATCCTTATTGTTTCTGTTGCATGTTAATACACTCTTACAATTGGTATCAGAGCGTCATATAAGCATTCAATTTGGTTTAATTTTGTTGTAGTGGGTGTTTTTCATGGGATATATGAAACTGATCACTTATATGGCTTTCTGAGTTTTGACATTTTATTTCTCTTTAATTTCTCAATTAAATTTATAATTGGCTATTGATTCATGAGCTTATATTTGTTATCAAGAGTTTATAATTTATTTGGAGTCATTAAAGTTGAAATTAAGCCATAATTGAAGAAACAAATGAAGAAGGTCGAGCTGCATTTTCAGTTTTTTCCAGCTTCTACTCAAAATTGTCATTAAGGTTCAGACGCTAAACGATCATCTAGCTCCAGGCATTACACGATGTGAAGAAAATTCAGACAATCATATAGCTATGAGCGCTGGTCGTTGTGATGTTGAATGCTAGACGACCGTGTACCTGCGGGAGCTAAACGATGTGTTGAAATTCTATGAAATAGCATTACGTGATCGTGTAGCTTTGCGTGGGAACTAAACAATGTGTTAGAGGTGCTATACGATGGCATTACACGATCGTGTAGCTACGTCGCGAGCTAAACGATACAATGAAGTTCTATGCGATGGAACTAAGCGATCGTGTAGCTGCGGCACTCAACGATGCGATGAAGTTCTATGTAATGGAATTAAACGATCATGTAGCTGCAGTGGAAACTAAATGATGACAAGAAGCGCTATGCGATGGTGTTAAGCGATCGTGTAGTTCTACCCGAGAGCTAAACGATTGCACTATGTGATATACAGAAGACACTAAGCGATCGTGTATCTTTGCCCAACACTAGGTGATGGTGTTAGACGATAGCCTTCAGTGTTACACGATCAACCTTAGCGAGATTTTGAGGTTTGACCGAGAGTAGCCGGTTCGATCGGTTTTCTCGAGGTCCAATCTGGTTCAGCTTCAAAAGGTTTTTAACTGGTCCAGTTCAGATTTTGTTGGTCTGGTTCAGACTTATCCAGTCTAGTTCAAGATGCTTGAGTTCGATGTGAAGCGGTTCAAAGACGGTTTTTAAGCTGTTTGTAAAAGTTAGGCTTCTGTTTGCTTGTTTATGCCAAAACTAAAACTACATAAGTTAGTATTTAATTATTTATACATATGATGTATGTAATAATTAAATGATTCATGTATGTGCATACAATATGCCATGTAGATTTAAAATCCCACTGTAGGAAGCATGTTACATGCATTGAAAGTATGTTATAAATGTTATATAATATATAGTATGCATGTTAGGGTTATATTAGATGTTGAATGCCTTTGTTGAATGTTGTGGATGTTTAACATGTCTACAAATTTTGTAAGCTGTTATAAAATTGGGTTAAATGTTTAAAATCCATAACAAAGAACAGTTGCATGCTCACTTAGGTCAACAACTAGTTTTAATCGTTAAAATAAATTTTTACCTTATAAAATTTGATTACAAACTCATATCGGTTCATAAACCTGTCTAAGGTTGGGGGTACTTAAGTTGACGGTTTACAGAACATCTCCTACCTGGGGGATTATGATTGAAAGATTTAGCATTGTTAACTAATTTTATGAGCTTGCATGAGTGACGTGAGATAATAAAATGGTTTATCACCTAGACATTATAGGTTAAATCCAATTATAAGCATTATACTTGGATAAACCACTTAGACTTAGGTTGTTTAAATTTAGTCGTTACACCTAAATAAATACCCAAACATATAGAACACTTCAGTGGAAGATTAAAAATATATTCGATATATAGTTATTAGCTCTCATGTCCTCAAGAGTTCACACCATGAGATCCATGCCCTGCTTCGTGTCGCTTTTACCACGATTGCTCAATTCGGAAAGTGTTTGCATGGGTCAATAACAAGGTGAATGAGGGAGGTAGTTCATATTAAGTGGGTGAAGGAAATGTGTCAACATTGCCCTACGGTCTCCTCCATTGGTCTGAACCGTGAGATTCCTATGTTGTGTTTGCTATCATTTTTAGGCGGCACTGCTAGTCGTTAACCGCGACGATCCCCTCAGAGGGTTGTAACATAGGATTCGGAACAACCCAGACTTCAGTAAAATGAATAGTGTCTTATAGTTCCGTCTTATGTATTGTCTTCTATTTCGGAGGCATATTCATACCGTTCTATAAGATCTGAAAATGGCGGGTCACATTTACAAGAATTACTAATTGTTAGTAAAGATCTTGACTGAAAATGATAACCAAAAGAGCTATAAGAATAAGAAGTTATTCTGATATAGTATTTGATTAAGAATTGTCTTGCTTTTGTGAAGGAATTCTTGACTTCCCTTTAGTAGCAATTGTTCTAAATCGTTAAAGTATCGTTGCAAATAAATAAAGATTTATTTGGTACTTTATTTTTGCTAAAAATAGATTTAGATGCATATTTAATAGAGTTTGTTTAAAATGTTTCAGCAATGTCGAACTCAGTCATACAATTGCGAGCTTCCGATAAATTTAATAGAGATGGTTATTCAAAATGGAAATCAAACATCAATACGATATTAGTTGTAGACGATGTGAGGTTTATGTTGATAGAGGAATGTTCTCCGGTTCCTAGTTCAACAGCCACCCGAAATGTTTTGGACATCTATGATAGGTGGGTGAGGGCTAATGGGAAAGCTCGGGCCTATATCTTAGCGAGTATATCTGATGTACTCAATAAGAAGTATGAGGTCATGGGCACCGCCCGTGAGACAATGGTATCATTACAGGAGATGTATGGGCAACCGTCATTCTCTGTTAGACATGAAGTCATTACGTATATCTGTGTTATGCGCATGAAAGATGGAACCAGCGTAAGAGAACATGCTCTCGATATGATGGTTCATTTTAATGTTGCGAAGGCTCACGAGGGGCGATGATAGATGAGACGAGTCAAGTAAGCATGATACTAGAATCTCTCTCGGAGAGTTATCTACCGTTCAGAACAAATGCTATTATAAACAAAATCACTTATAATTTTTTTGAATTTTTTCAATGAAGAGTTATCATCACGATCGTCGAAGAGTTATCACTTATGCTACCATTCAATGGATGTTTTTTGTAATTTTTGTGGACAGATCTACCTTTTCTTAATTTTTCGTGCATAATTGTTTTTTTTTTTTGTATAATTATTTATTTTTTTATTTTCGTTTTTTGTTATTGAATTAGTGATGAAGAGAGAAACTGCATTGATTACATAGAGATAAGATGCATTTAATATGATTTTTTAACGTTTTCAAATGGAGGCAGAGAATTTGAAATTTTTTTATTTATCTAATTTAATTGGAGAGATAAAATGCATTTTATGATATTTTATTTTCTATTTTCGTTGGTTTCACGTATTTGTTTTCGGATTCATGGTTATTTAAAATATACCTCGTAACACTTTGTTAGGTATTTGAAAATATTCTAACAAATATATGAAATATACCACAATATATAAATTAGAGATTGATTCAATTATTGACATAAATCACCATTTTGTTTTTAATGTCGATCTTAGTGATCAATTCATGTTTGTTCATTTGTACATGTAATATATTACATTGTTTATTTGGAAACATTCTAAAAAATTTATGAAATATACTGGTAAATATATTTTATATCTACTCAAATATTAATGGTTGTTTTTAAATATACCTTAGAACTCAAATACTTTTTGACATGTATGTCAATATTTTTTTTTTTGTTTATTTGATGTGTATATCCCAAGTATTATGATATATATGCACTTATAATTAGGTATTGATATTTTATTGCTTTGATATGTATGTTTCTATATCTTCGAACATCATTTTAGATGTTTGCAAATATTCAAACTAAAAAATCGAAAATATGTATCATAGTATATATTGAACAAGAATATATATATCACAACACATATAAAAAAAACCATCTTATATATTGAAAACGAAAAATCACCATACGACAGTATGTATCATAAAGACCCCCATATGACAATATATATCATAGTATATATAAAAAAACCACCCTATATACTACCGTCGACCGTCATCATCCAGAACCCTACGCAAATAGTTCATCCCGTGTTGGATCCGTTCGCCCCACATTGGAAAAACAACCCACGCCGAATCTGCTTGCCTAGGCCGGAAAAATCACCCACGCCAAAATCTCCCATCCCAACGTTGTAAAAAATGCCCCGCGCCAGATCTGCTCGCCACATGCCGAAGATGTGCTGAATCTATTTGTCCCGCATCAGAAGATTTGCTCTATGCGTCGGATCTGAGGAAGAAGGTGACAACTAGATCTTGGTAGGCGCCTTGTCGACGATGGCAAGGTGGACAGACGAAAGGAGATGACAACGATGGACTGACAGAGAGAGGTGGTGACGGTGGCAAGGTGGACGAAGAGAGAGAGACATAGATGGAAAGATGAGAGAGAAATTGAAGAAGACGAAGTGTGAATTGGATATGAAAAGATGAAATGTGGTTTGGATATGAAAAGATGGGAGAGAAACGAAATTATTAAAAAGAATCATTAATGGAGGCGAGTGAGATATAAAAAGTTTTTCCACTTTTATATTTTTTTAATGCTTAGAGGGTTAAATAATAAAAGACCACTTATTTTTTTTTTTAAAATATGAAGTTCACCGTGACATTTATGAAAAAATGAAAAATTCAAGATATAAGTATAATATTGAGTTATAATTAAGGCTATATGGGTAGAAACCCCATTTTAAATACTCCAGTCCATATTCAGCCCACAACCCACAGCCCATGAGCCCAAATCTAGAAGCCTATTTACTTTGTTGTAGCTTTAAATATATTGTTATTAGATATTTATCTATCCCGAATCCGAACGTTGTAGTTCAATTTTGAAATACATAAACGGGGGAAAGAAGAAGAAACCCCAATTTCATCAATCTCTCTCTCTCTCTATTTTTGCTCCGTGTATCTGTAATCTCATTTCAAGTTTCGATCTACTATCGATCTCTGATACACTTGCTTTGAGTTGATTTTCGATCAGATAAGAAAAAGTCAGCAACAATTTTCTGCAATCATCAAGCGCAGGTAGTTCCTCACTCCTCTTTCGTCCTCTTTTTAATTTCTTGACCCCTTTGTTTGACTACTTGAATTTCAAGACCATTTCCTCTAGATGCCCTCCGTCGCTCTCAATTGCTTACTTAGTTGCTTGTCTAAAGTATTTTATTCACTGTTTGCTTCCAGCCCACTTCCACTGGACGCATTTCGGACTCATCGGGGCACTATTTGCATTCTATGATTTCATGATTTATGACTTGACGTAATTTGAGACCATTGGATTAATGGGTCTCTACTTGTGTTGTGATTTTTTGTTCGATATCGATTGTATTTCTGTTGAAGGGTTACCGTCAAATATCTGTAAATCATTTACTATTTCTTTGTGACTTATTCTCGCCTCAGTTCCATGATACGAATCATAATTCTCTGCCCATTTTCATTTGTTTATTTTCCCTGTATATATATGTGTGTGTGCGCATGTGTGTGTATATGTATGTATGTATATCTATATGTACGTATATATATATATCGTTTTCCCATTCATTGCATTGATATATTTTTATTCTGTTCTATTCACAGAATGGGTGTTGAAAATTACCATGTAATCGAGCTGGTTGGGGAGGGGTCTTTTGGTAAAGTGTACAAGGGGAGGCGAAAGAACACAGGCCAGGTGAATTGTGTATTTATTATAATTCTTTTGCTTTGCTCGTTAAGGTTATTAATTAAAGTTGTTTGTGGCTCTTCTCAGACCGTTGCAATGAAGTTTATTATGAAGCATGGAAAAAGCGAGAAAGACATTCATAATTTAAGACAGGAAATTGAGGTACACGACTAATTTTCTCGGTATTCCTACATGCACTGTCTGTAATTTTGTATATCGTTTCTTCGTTGTGATTATATTAGTTGCATATTTTGTTTCTCTGTGTTCCCAATTGATCTGGTGAAGGAAATACTTCAGAGGAAGTAAAATTACTTTTCCGGTGGGTGTAACATTTGGTGATTGTTGTATTGGTAGAAAGAAAGTTAAGGTGCAATGCATAGTCGCATACTACTATTTTTGTACTTTATTTCTTAAAATAAGGAACTTAAGTTGCTTGGCACACTTCAAATTTTCTATTTCATATTTAAAAGAATTTAAGGTGCTAGAAATACTTTTTCGCTTCTTTATTTATAGTATTTTCTATTTCTATGCAATCACGTATAATAAGTGAAGAATGACCATTATTTTGTGAGATTAATCCTTATTATTTCATTTCCTCCATTAAATTAAGGTATCTAGTTTTCATAATGTTGCAGATATTAAGAAAGCTGAAGCATGAAAATATCATCGAAATGCTCGACTCGTTTGAAAGCCCGCAAGAGTTTTGCGTTGTCACTGAATTTGCACAAGTAATTCATCTTCTTTTTTCTCTTGATATTGATTAAATATATCTATAGCATACATTTTTGCCCATTTATTGTAGATTGCAAAATTCTCTGCATGAAGTAATGACACACACACACACACATAAAAGGAATCAGAACTTTTCCTGTATGATTGAAACATTATGGTACAGTAACCAAAATCTATTTAATAAATATTCAACCGAAATCCACAAGATTACGTTGCAAAGTACAAAGTAAAAGGGACTTCCACTTAGAACAGAATGACATACATTTCTTGATAGAAAGTGAAATCTGTTTTTGTAGAACAAGTAATGTGCAAATCTTTTCTCGATAGAAATGAAGCTTGCTTCTTAACAAAAGGAACTTATAACCAAACCTAGCTTATGCAAAATCAGTTTCATGCATGTGACAATTTCTGATTGCTAGGGTGAACTTTTTGAGATCCTAGAGGATGATAAATGCCTTCCCGAAGAGCAAGTTCAAGCAATTGCGAAACAGTTGGTAATTCCTGAATTTATCTCTTTTCTTGGTCAATTATTATTCTAGGTTAGGTTACCAAGACTTTATAGGATCGTTCAATTGTATGAGTTTTTGAATATTCTCTTAACCTGATTAGAACAAAAACTTTCAGGTAAGAGCATTGCACTATTTGCACTCCAATCGTATAATCCACCGTGATATGAAGCCCCAAAATATTCTTATTGGAGCTGGATCTGTTGTGAAGGTTTGTCCTCACCATATCATGTTGACCGTATCTGTCTGTTACTAGTAATATGTTTTTAAGTGTTCTGTAACTCAATAGTAGTAACTTGAACTTCTTTAAGTGTTCTATAGTGTCAAACTTGTTTCGGTAGTACGATGTAGATGTATTCTAATTATGGAAGAATATTAGCAATGTTGTTGATAAGTCAAAAATTTCGAATGTTCTGCATCAATAAGTGGGCAGGGAGATGTGCAAGTTTGGTGACGTATAATATATGTGTGACTTGCCACTATAGGATAATTTATCAGGACAATATTTGGTAGATGAACATACATCAATGTAGAAAATGATATTAAGTAAACATTAGTAATTAGCCAAAGAGTTTGTCAGTATGAGTTGGTAATAAATATAGTTGATATGATCGTATGAAGGGAGACAATAACAGGCTATTTGTTCCACTATTTTCCAGTTTCACTTTTAGGTCCTTCTCTCGCCACCTTACTTCCTATCTACTTTGTTGTAGCTTTTCCTCCCTCCCTCATTTTATTATTCTGTTCTAGTTCTCTTTCTATCTCTCCCTGTCTTTTGGCCTCCCCTTTCTATTTAATGTTTGTTCTTATTTTATCTTGACTACTTACCACCCTTTCTCTCATTTCAACTTTTGCTTCAGCTGTCTTAACTCTATGGGGGTGCTTGGTCTACCGACTTCATAAGTCGGTGTTAAATAACTCAACTCAACAAACTTCAATAGAGTTTGTACATTTATCGAGAAACTCCATCTTCCCCATTTTTCTCTCTTTTGCACATTTGTTGAGGAATTCCATCTTCACACATAAACTTCCTAAATCCAACATACTAATAACAGACTTCGTAATTCAACTCAACACCAAAACACCCCCTAATTTTTTTGTCTAATTATTCTATCTTTTTCCTTCAATTAAATTGTTTTCGTTCTAGCACTCCCTCTCCCTTCTCTCGTGGTCTTTTTATCTCTCTTGAGTTTTTCCTTTTTGGTTTGCTCATCTCTCTACTTTTAATTTGTCTCTCTCTTTCGGTCTTCAATGCTATGCATTTATCTCTACACTCTCACGACTTAAATTTATGAACAATTTTTGTAACTATCTATTATATATATCCATGATTATTTGTGAAGTATCTGCTGTCATCCAAATATCCATTGGCAGATCCTAAATCCAAGGCATACTTGTTGATATTTTCATCCTTGTTTCTTATAAAAGTTTTTTGCACTCTTGACATTTGAAAAAGTATATTTATTTTGAAGCTCCACTTTTGGGGCTTCTGTTACATATTTCTTTGTTTTTTCCCCTTGTATTAAGCAGCTTGCTTTAATTCTACATCAATTCAGTACATAGGTGTGTGAATTTATTAAAATTACCTTTTTTTTCATATAAGTTATACCGCATTTTTTGTAATGCATTGATGAAATAATTTGATTGAATGTTTTTGTGTACTATCAGTACCAGTTTATCTCATTCAATTTTGCTTTATATGCTATTATTTTTGGCACATTCCATACTTTTAACAATCCAACTACACAATGCGATACAATTTTTCTTACTTAATTATTTTAGTCATATACTGACACCCCCTACTCTTTTTATGCTTTACTTACCTCAGCTTTGTGATTTTGGGTTTGCTCGAGCAATGTCAACAAATACTGTCGTTTTGCGGTCAATAAAAGGTAAATTGAATTGTTTTCTATATGCTTTATATGATTACCAGAAATTGAAAAGGACAATTTGCATCTGGTTGTCAAATACAGGCATTCCTCCTTTTCTTTGCGTTAGAGGGAATCTTTTATTATGCTCTATCCTTTGGTAACCAGTGATTGTTAGAGTTGCTATGATTTTGAGCAATAATGTACTTTCCATTCATCTGCCTTATTGCATTGTAAAATGTAAAGTTTTTTTGATAACTATATGATGTGAATGTGTTTCGAGGCTTTCCGGTTTTAACTAAACTATTATAAAGTTGTCACACTCCCTGTTTGTTTATTAATATTTTGTCATTGACTTTATTTAGGCACGCCTTTGTACATGGCTCCAGAATTGGTCCGTGAGCAACCCTATAATCACACTGCAGACCTGTGGTCATTGGGAGTGATATTGTACGTGGATTATTTCCGTCAATTTTATTTCTGTTCATTATCTTCTATTATGAAATTACGTATTTTTCATTCTTATGTTGTATCTGATTTTTCTTAATTGTTAGTTGAATAATCTCTTTGGCTACTCTCTTATTCATCCTATTGGCTGTTTAAGATTTTATGTCTTTGTTCAATTTTCATCCATATGCTATTATTCCATAGAATAGACAATTGAGGCTGTGTTACTTTTTTTTTGCAATGTTCTAATAGATTGTCTACTTTTCATGATCCCTATGTCTTAAGAGATTACTTATGGTGAAGAAGGTCAGTCACGTATATACTTGAGTTTTATTGATCTAATGAAATCCTCAATCACCGTTGCTTGTATGTAAGTTGAGCATCGTTGATAGAAACTGAAGTCTGGAAGTGAATTTTATTAAAAAACTGAACTGTGCAGATGCATACAACAAGCTATTTATGGAGCTTGAGACCAACTAACCAACTAAGTCTTAGAAAAACTTTAACTAATCTGCTGGACAGAAAACAGCATAACATGATTGGTTCTAAAGAATTAATGCTAAATACAGAACTCTTTAAAGAACTAAACATAAAGGCCCACGGTAAAAATTAATTAACCACAATGACTAAATATCCAAAGAAACATGCAAGATTAACCCAAGATACTACAAGACTGCATCATATTCCAACCCTCCAAAATTGAACCCGTCCACAAGAGCAGGTGGCGAGAGTTAAGGAATCTGGGTTATGAAATTCCACAAGAGGTGGGATGAATGTTTAGTCATGGTGGTAGCTCAACCCGATAGGCATTAGTTCTAATTCTTCGTAAAATCTAAAGAGGACCAATCTTCTTAGGAGTAAGTTTTGTTTGGTGTCCAGTAGGTAATCGGCTTTTTTTGTAGAAACACCATGACAAGGTCACCAACAACAAAGGTTTTCTCTCGTCGACATTTATCAGCAGTTGATTTGTAAGAAGAATTTGCCTTTTCAAGCTAATCACGAACATCTTTATGTAGCTCCACTATTCTTTCAGCTATTTCTTCAGCCTCCATACTGACATGAAAAGTACAAGGACGATTAGCAAGGTCAACGGTTAACCGAGGAGATGAGTGTATACTATCTCAAATGGAGGCTTCCCTATTGATTTGTTTTTCATATGATTAAACGCAAATTTAGCTTGAACCAACCAATGAAAGATCCCACTGTTTAGGTTTGGTTCCTCCTAAATAATGGATTAAGTTCCCAAAGTTCTATTGGTAACTTCCGTCTGTCTATTCGTTTGAGGATTGCTCGTAGTGCTAAATTTGAAGTTTGTCTCAAACTTTTTCTCGTATGCCAAAAATAACTCAAAAATTTGACATCTTGATCCGAAACTATTGATTTGGGGATGCCATGTAGTCTTACAATCTCCCTGAAAAATAGATTAGCAACATAAACTACATCAGAAGTTTATTTGCAAGGAAGGAAGTGAGACATCTTACTAAATTGGTCTACTACAACAAGCACAGAGTCATATCCTCGTTGGGTCTTAGGAAGTCCCAGGATGAAGTCCATGGATAAATCCTCTAATAGTATTAGGGATCGACAGTGGATTGTAGAGAACTGGTATTTTGGGATGATCCTTTAGATGTTTGAGAAACATAGCATCTTTTAACAAAGTTAGTCACATCACGACGTAATTTAGGCCAATAAAGACGTTTTGAAAGTAAATCAAGAGTCTTATCTTGTCCAAAATGTCTACTGAGGCCACCAGCATGAACTTCACGGAGCAATGCTTCTTGAAGAGATCCAAAAAGGGATACATAATTGATTGCCCTTGTAGGTATCCTTCAATTAAATTAAAGTCCCCTGTATGGACATTTGCATTGCAATCTCTCCATATGGTAGCAAATTCTGGGGGTCAGTAGGATAATATTTAGCTAATTGTTCAAAGGCTATCACTTTCCCTTTCACAATAGCCAACAATTGGTGTTTTCGGCTAAGGGCATCTGCTACTTTGTTAGATTCTCCTGATTTATGTTTTATAACAAAGTCAAAACGTTGGATAAATGTGATCCAGCGAGCGTGCATGCGGCTGATCTGTTTTTGAGTTTGCAGAAACTTTAAAGAGAAATGGTCAGTAAATAAGATAAATTCTTTACTTATTAAATAATGTGCCCAGATTTTTTAGAGCCTTAACAAGTGAATAGAGCTCTTTCTCATAAGTACATTTTGCTCTTGACACTCAAATTTTCACTGTAATATTCAATTGGGTGATCATTTTGTGATAATACTGCTCTTATTCCTACACTAGATGCATCGACTGAGACTTGGAAAGGGAGATTAAAATCTGGAAATGCCAAAACAGGAGCATTGCTTAGTTTTTTCATTGATAAGTCAAAGCTATCATTTTGTTCTTTTGTCCATTGGAGCCTACCCTTCTTTAAACAATTTGTGAGAGGAGTGGCAATAGAACTAAAGGTCTAATGAACTTTCTATAAAACGATGCTAAACCCATAAAGCATTGTACATCCGTTACTGTTTTTGGAGTTGGCCATTCAGAGATGGCTGTTGTTTTAGCTGGGACTGTGGTGATGCCTTTGTTGCTGATGACAAATCCCAAGAAGTGTATGGTTGTTACAAGGAATGTGCATTTTTTTTAGATTGATGTATAACATGTAGTTGTCTAATTGTTGAACACTTTTCTTAAATGCTCCAAGTGATCTTCAACACTTCTGTTGTACACAAGAATATCATCAAAGTAAACAATAAGAAATTTATTTAAGAATGGAAGTAGAACCTGATTCATTAAATACATAAATGTGCTAGGTGCGTTGGAAAGGCCGAATGGCATGACAAGCCACTCGAATAAGCCTTCATTTGTTTTAAAGGTTGTTTTCCATTCATTGCCTGGCTGAATACGAATTTTGTGGTAACTGCTTTTAAGATCTATTTTAGAAAAATATTGGCTCCTCCCAATTGATCAAACAAATTAGATATTCTTGGTATTGGGAATCTATACTTGGTAGTTATTTTGTTAATTGCTCGGCTATCAACACACATATGCCAAGTCCCATCTCTCTTAAGGGTTAACAACGCCGGTACATCACATGGACTTATGCTCCTTATCAAGTAAATTTTGTAATTCCTTTTGTAGTATGACATATTCTTTGGGACTCATTTTGTAGTGGGGTAAATTGGGTATTGTAGCTCCAGGAGTAAGATCAATTTGATGTTGTATTTCCCTTAGAGGAGGAGGGAGGGTGTGTGAAATCTGTCAATAGCTCATCCACTCTCTTGTCGTGGTTTCTTTTATGTTCTTCAATTTCTGGTTCTTGAATTACTAAAGCCCATGTGTCTTTAGGATCAGCATAAAATTGTTTATAACTAAGAACAATTGCTTTTGCATTCCTTCAATGGACTTTTTCTTTCTTGGTTGTTCATCCTTGCCAATTGGTAGAAGGATGATTTTCTTCCCCATCCACTGTAATTTGTGGGTTGCTCGAACATCATACTGCCAAGGCCTTCTCAAAAGGACATGGCATGCATCCATGTCAATAATGTCACAAGAAATCTGATCTTTGTATTGATTTCCGAATGGATAGAGTTATAGAACAAGTTTCAACCATGTAAAACTCTTAGGTTTGAGAAAGAATCAAAATACTCTATTCATTCACCAAAGATATGAATATATACAAGTGTACAAAGCATAGAAAAGGAAAATATCACAAAATATTTACAAGAATGGAAAACCCTAACTATAGAATTATAACACTCCCCCTCAAGTTGGAGCATATATGTTAATCATGCCCAACTTGTTACATAGATAATCTATACGTCTTCCATCCAATGCTTTCGTGAAGATATCTCCTAATTGTTCTCTAGTCTTCACATATCCTGTAGATACCAACCCTTGTTGAATTTTCTCACGTACAAAATGGCAATCAACTTCAATATGTTTAGTCCTTTCATGAAATACTGGATTAGACGCGATATGAAGTGCTGCTTGATTATCACACCACAACTTTGTCGATGTGGTGATTTCAAATCCCAACTCAACAAGAAGTTCATATATCCAAGTCAATTCACACACAGATTGTGCCATTGCTCTATATTCTGATTCTGCACTTGAACGTGACACCACATTTTGCTTCTTACTCTTCCAAGAAATCAAATTACTACCAACAAAAACACAATACCCTGAGGTTGATCTTCTGTCTTCTTTAGATCCTGCCCAATCAGCGTCTGAGAAACATTCAATATTAGTATGACCGTAATCCTTATATAATAAACCACGCCCGGGAGGAGCCTTCAAATAACAAAGAATCTGTTCCAATGCAACCCAATGATCAACTGTAAGGCATGACATGTACTGACTCACAATGCTATGTCGGGTCGAGTCACCGTAAGGTAATTAAGTTTTCCCACTAACCTCCTATATCTTTCAGGATCTTTTAGCAATTCTCCATCTTTTGTGAGCTATAAGTTGGGCATCATTGGGGTACTACATGGCTTAGCCTCTAGCTTTCCTGTTTCAGTCAACAAGTCAAGTACATATTTTTTCTGTGATAATAGAATTCCTTTCTTGCTTCTTATTACCTCAATTCCTAAGAAGTATTTCAACATGCCAAAATCTTTTGTATGGAATTGACTATGAAGAAAGGTCTTTAGAGACTGGATCCCTAAAACATCATCACAGTAATCACAATATCATCCACATATACGACTAACAAGATGACACCACTCTCAGATCTCTTAAAAAAGACTGAATGATTTGACCTGCTCTTCCGCTTTCCAAAGCTTTCAATCACCTGACTAAATTTACCCAACCAAGCTCGTGGGCTCTGCTTTAATCCATACAAGGATTTACGAAGGCGACACATCGTTCCATTCTCCCCCTGAGCAACAAACCCTAATGGTTGCTCCATATATACGAACGAAAGAATCGTCATCTCCTTGAGACAACCAAAGCTTTGCTGTTTCAGATGCATGTTCCAAAATTCTTTTGGGCTGATGCTGTTTCCACAGCTTGTTTCTTAATAAATTGCATGTCCTCTTCCATTCTTAAGGGTGAGATACCTTTTCGTACTTTATGCCCCAAGCAACATTTGTTTCCCATTCCACCCAAAATATTTGGTTGTACCTACTTTGTTCAGGATGTTCGGCCTCAGCATACCAAGTTGGATCCAAAGTCCTTAAAATGTATTTTCCTTGGTTATTCTCGTGTCCAAAAGGGGTATCGGTGTTATTGTCCTAGTCTAAATAAATATTTAGTCTCTCCTGATATCACGTTTTTTGAACATACTCCATTTTTTTCATCACCGTCTTTCTCTTCGAATAAGAGTCAGGGAGAGCATAAGGAATTAGAGGATGATTTCCTTGTTTACACAGTTATTTCTCCTTCCGATCCTCTTCCTGATTCATCTCTACCTGTGGCTACCTCTACTCTTCCTCTCATCGTTAAGGTCTATACTCGACGACAACCTCCTCCAGTTCCATGCCCTGTACCAGAGTTTTCTTCATCATTGGATCCAGAAACGGGTGATGATCTTCCTATTGCTCTTCGTAAAGGTAAACGTACATGTGCTGATCCTATTTCTTCTTTTGTTTCATATAACCATTTGTCGCCTTCCACATGTTCATTCATTGCATCCTTAGAGTCTATATCCATCCCAAAAACTATTCATGAGGCTTTGTCTCATCCGGGTTGGTGTGCCGCAATGGTGGAGGAGATGACTGCCTTAGATGATAATTGTACTTGGGATTTAGTTTCTCTCCCTGCAGGAAAGAAGGCTATTGGTTGCAAATGGGTGTTTGCAGTTAAAGTCAATCCTGATGGTTCTGTTGCTCGGTTAAAAGCACGCCTCGTAGTGAAAGGCTACGCACAAACTTATGGTGTTGACTATGCTGATACTTTTGACTATGCTGATACTTTTTCTCTCCTGTATCAAAAATGGCATCTGTGAGGTTGTTTATTTCATTAGCTTCAATCAATCATTGGCCTTTACATCAGCTTGATATTAAAAATGCGTTTCTTCATGGTAATCTTCAAGAAGAGGTGTATATGGAGTAACCACCAGGGTTTGTTGCTCAGGGGGAGAATGGAATGGTGTGTCGCCTTCGTAAATCCTTGTATGGATTAAAGCAGAGCCCACAAGCTTGGTTTGGTAAATTTAAAACTGATGACAAAGAAATTGATTCAGTGAGATGGACGGTTCCTGATCCTAAAACAAGAGTGGAGGTTCTATCAGCTATAATGACATTTGGTGAAGAGGTAGATGTGCAAAGGTTAGAGAATAAACTTGGGTTATCTGTCATATGGTCTGTAGCGCCAGAGTCGATGACCTATTTTGACGTGGAGGAAAGAAGGCATTTAAAAATATTACTTGTCTTTGCGATGGTCGTAATGGGAGTAGAAGATGATGCCCTCAATGACTCTTGATACTGCTGAAATTTAGCAAACTCCTCTGCAGAAATCGTAATTGACTTGTTAAGATTATCAAGAGTAAAGGCGACATGTGCAGAGGGTGATGGCATCCTCTGACCTTTATTTAGCAATCTTCTGCATTCACGTTTCGTATGGCCAGTTTTATGACAGTAATAGCAAACAACACCTCCTGGATTTGATCTCCATGAATAGTAGTTGGATCCATTCAACTTGTGTTCAGTTACGTTTGACACCATAGGAACAATCTCAGACATTACTGGTTTCTTATCAGCCATTACCTCAAAAAATAGACACAAGAGAGCAGAGAATCAAACCCTAAATTATTGAAGAGATGTCTTTACAAGCGGTGAGTATATCTATGTATCCCAAACAAATACACCACCAAGAAGGGCCAACAACACTGAGGAAACCCACAGAAGACGGACGAAAAATGATGGCGCACGTGCCTACACGTGCCGGCGCGTGGACGAACAGCAGGTTGGAACAAGCGGCACGTGAGCCTCACGCGCTAGTCAGATGGCAACCGGACTTTGGGGTTTTGCAGATCGGCGGCTGGGCTCCTTGTTGGATTGGGCAGTGTCGAAAAAAAACAGCTTCTTCTTCTTCTTCTTTTTTTTTTTTTTCCCCGGTGGTGGTGGCTAACGACGGTGAACGAACCGAAGACGGCGATTGTGAGCAAAAGTGTAAACTCACCTCTCCACAAAACCCTAAACGTATCACAAACGGGTTCTAAATTCTCAAACCCTAAGGTTCACAAAACCCTAAATTTGTTTAGACAGCTCTGATACCATGTCAAATTCTTAGGTTTGAGAAAGAATCAGAATACTCTATTCATTCACCAAAGATCATATACAAGTGTACAAAGCATAGAAAAGGAAAATATCACAAAATATTTACAAGAATGGAAAACCCTAACTATAGAATTATAACAAGCCACAAGGGCTTCTCCTCCTTTTCTAATCCAAGAAACCTTGTAAGGATTAGGGTGAGGTTCTGTTTTGAGTTTGAGGGCAGTGGCAGTGACTAACTTCTTGGAGACAATATTCTCACTACTTCCACCGTCAATTATAACATTGCAAACCTTTCCTTCAATAGTGCATCTTGTTCGGAATAGGGCATGTCGTTGGTGTTGAGATTTAGTCGTTGGAGTCAACAAAATTTTCTGCACAATACAACACAATCGATCCCCATCATCTGATTTTAGGTAAGGCTTCTTCTTCCTCTTCTGTTTCCGAAGCTTCTTCTACATCTTCTTCTTCATTTAATACGGCTGCAACCCTTCTTTGAGGACAATTATTAAATAAATGACCTTGCTGGCCACAGCAAAAACATTTACCTAAGTTTGGTTTATCGTAGGGATTTGAAGCTTTTCTTGCTGTAGAGTCCACATTTCTCCCTTCATTGGTGGTTTTTTCACGAGACTTCAATTGTTTGGTTGGATATTTGGCCACTAGATTTTGAAAATTCTTGACTTGTTTTTGCACTGTCCATTTGGTTTCTTCTATAAGATGTAGTTGGTCTTTCCCACGAACTTCCTTTATCCGGTTGTTTCTTTTTCTTATCTAACTGACCTTCGATCTTCTTGGCCCAAGTCACAGCTTCAGCTAGGCGTCCAAGTGGTTGGAGTTCCACCTTTTCTTGAATTTCTTGTCTTAGGCCTGAAACATAACGTACAATCCTGTACCTTTTATTGAAAGTAAAAGGAAGAAGAAAGAAGACAAGATTTTACGTGGAAAACCCTAGACTAGGGAGAAAAAACCACGATAGAGAGATTTTTATTAATTTTGTCACACACCCAACACCACAGACTCAGATATAAAAAGACTCTGGATAATGCTGTAGAAACAAAGTAAAAGGACTAAAATGTCCTTAGGGCAAATACATCATATTTCAACACTCCCCCTCAAGTTGGGGTGTAGATGTCAATATGTTGAGTCATTTTCCCCAATGAATGTTGGATTTCTTTTGTTGTTTTCTTTATTTCCTCCAATGCTATAGGATCTAGGTAGTCATTTTGTTGGATTCTTGAATATGTTTTAATCTCATGATGGGTATAGGACTCATCCATTGATTCTCTTGAATCAACCTTTCTTGATCGTGTTTCATAATCAAAAGAGTAATTTTGAGTCTTGAACGTTTCTCTTGGGCTGTAAAAATCCATTCTTGATGATTATTTAATTCATCTAACTCCCAATCTTTACATTGATATCTTGAAAAATGGGTTTGATTGGATCTTTGGGACCTTTTCCGATATTGTCGCCTTCTTATTCCATCCCAAACTGCCCTTGATACATCATCAAATCACTAGAATCACTAGAATCACTAGAATCAAATTTCCAATGTGGATAATGATAGGTTCTTTGAGAAAATCGAGCATGGGCAAAATTGTTGAAATTCTTCTTCAAAATCACTTGAATCAAAATTCCAGCACTCTTTTGCGAAGTAAATTTGATTTTCCTGCCCATACCAATTGTTGTATTTTTTCTTGGACGCCATATTTGGTCGGTAATAGTCCATTCTTGCAAAATCTTGAAAAATCTTTGGTTTCTTCTTTCTTTCTTGGAATTTCAAGGGTTTCCCCTAATTAGATGTGTGTTGTTTGGCAACGAGCACAACTCACGAAGCTCCCTCTTGTGATCAACGTCATCAAGAGTTTCCCGAAATTCCATTGGCGACAGTTAATATTGGCTCAGACAGATGCTCTGATACCAAATTGATGTAGCCTAGGAGATAAAAGAAGAGAATTCTCTCCAAGAATCAAGATTGTTGATCTTTTATTAGAATGAATAATGTATTTCATACCAGAGGGGAAAGTTCCTATGTTTTACTACAAGTGGGAGTAAAAATGGAATTAATCTAGAATATTATCTAATTACCCAATTAACCCCTATTCTTCTTACATCACAACGACTGGAGTGGCATGGTTGGGATGGTGTCGGATAGAGTGGGCAGCCCCGGATGGGGCTCGAAGGACCTGGTGCCAAAGTTGGAAAAAGGCGCGACCGGCTGTTGGCTCTAAGTGTTACTGATCCCAATTGGCTGCACGGCAAGAGGACCAACAGTGGATTTGTGTGATTGGGCAGCACCGATCACCTGTGCGGTTGAAGGAATGTTGTCGATCCCTTGCACGGCTGGAAGAACCTATGCGGCTGGAGGGATCCCTTCTGACGTGGCTTGGCTGGTTCCAATCAGCTGTTGTGACTGCGTAGGGTTGAGGATGGATCGGAGAAACCGGTCGAAGCAGCCTGAATTGTAGCGGTATTGGTTGCTTCTGATGTATTTTCATTGCCGGCTAGGGTGATTGAATTTCCATAGCAGCTAGGGTTTCATCACCTTGCTCTGATACCATATTGAAAATAGAAGGAGAAGAAAGAAGACAAAATTTTTTGTAGAAAATCCTAGACCAGGAGAAAAAATCACAATAGAGAGATTTTTATTGATTTTTTGTCACATACCCAACACCGTAGACTTAGATATAAAAAGACTAAGGAAAAAACCATGCTGTAGAAACAAAGTAAAAGGACTAAAGTGCCCTTAGGACGACAAATACATCATATTTCAACACCTTTCACCATGGGACAGATTCAAACGAGCTCCCAATCTGTGGAATTCTTCCGTGTAATCCCTCATTGTCCTTGATCCTTGCTTGCAATGGTGGTACGGTTGAAGAGTATATGCTCATAGTTGATTGGCAGAAAGTTCTCTTTGAGTAGCTTGACATTCTTGGCCAAGTTTGATTGGCCTCTTTCCAAATGCTCTGCGGTTTGTTTGTAATTGATCCCACCAGGTGGATGCACCTCCCTTTAATTTCAAATTTCAAGGCTACAAGCTTGACTTTCTTTTCTTCGGGAGTGTTCATGTAATCGAAGATGCTTTCGACGTTCTTGATCCAATCAAGAAAGTCTTCTACTTCAAGATTTCCATTAAAACTTGGAAGATCAATCTTTATTTTGTAATCGCTGGAGTTCCAATTGGGTTGATGGTTTTGTACATAACCTTCATGGCGTCTGAAGTTGTGATTTTTTGCGTGTTGAAGGCCTCAGTGTAGAAATTCTTCTTCTTCGCTAGATGAATCCCAATCTTGTTCTCTTGGTGGATCTCGTTCCCTGTGATTTCTTTGCTGTACAATCTGTAGGATGGCTTGTCTCTGCTGTACAATCTGTCCAATCTTTGCTGGGTTTTCTTCCTGATGTTCTCCTATAGGTTGTTCAATATCTTGGTTTCTTGGTTGATTTGGTGGATGAACTTGATCCAATCTTGATTCGATTCTTTCCAAGTGTGCAGCCATGGTGGCCATGAAATTTCCATATTTTCAAGGCCTCTCTCAACCAACAGAAAGCGTCGGGTTGAAGACAAAGCTGGTGGGGATGTCATTGCAGCCTTATCTTTCTCAGAAGCAGTGGTAGATTTCTTACCTGCCATTAGAGTCCCTTTCTCGAAGAGCTCTGATACCAGTTCTGATAGAAACTGAAGTCTGGAAGTGAATTTTATTAAAAAACTGATCTGTGCAAATGAATACAGCAAGCGAATTCTTTCCAAGTGTGCGGCCATGGTGGCCATGAAATTTCCATATTTTCAAGGCCTCTCTCAACCAACAGAAAGCGTCGGGTTGAAGACAAAGCTGGTGGGGATGTCATTGCAGCCTTATCTTTCTCAGAAGCAGTGGTAGATTTCTTACCTGCCATTAGAGTCCCTTTCTCGAAGAGCTCTGATACCAGTTCTGATAGAAACTGAAGTCTGGAAGTGAATTTTATTAAAAAACTGATCTGTGCAAATGAATACAGCAAGCGAATTCTTTCCAAGTGTGCAGCCATGGTGGCCATGAAATTTCCATATTTTCAAGGCCTCTCTCAACCAACAGAAAGCGTTGGGTTGAAGACAAAGCTGGTGGGGATGTCATTGCAGCCTTATCTTTCTCAGAAGCAGTGGTAGATTTCTTACCTGCCATTAGAGTCCCTTTCTCGAAGAGCTCTGGTACCAGTTCTGATGGAAACTGAAGTCTGGAAGTGAATTTTATTAAAAAACTGATCTGTGCAAATGAATACAGCAAGCTATTTATAGAGCTTAAGACCAACTAACCAACTAATTAGTGTTAGAAAAACTTTAACTAATCTGCTGGACAGAAAACAGAATAACCAAGATTGGTTCTAAAGCATTAACGCGAAATAAAAACTCTTTAAAGAACTAAACATAAAGGCCCACGGTAAAAATTAATTAACCTAAGAATGACTAAATATCCCAAAAAACATGCCAGATTAACCCGAGATACTACAAGATTAACCCAAGATACTACAAGACTGCATCAATCGTCCTTGTGCATTCTTTTATGGTTAAGCTCAAGGTCTATCACGTTCACATACTGCATTTTATTACAAAGCCATACATAATGGAGAAAAGCAGTCTTTGTTTTCTACTTGGGGTAATTCCCGTACTTAGGAAGTAGAAGATTGGTTCATAACGGCAAATGATGGATTTCCCAATTTCAAGTTCCGTCGTTGATTTTGTTGACGTTCATGCAATATTTATGGAAGATAGTGATCAAATGCCCAACAATACAATTATTGGGAACTTGATAGTTTACACGGTTATTCTCCCTTGTGAAGGCCTAATCAAATTGTGTTCCTATGGTTGCATGTATATATTGATGGGGATGAATGATGGTATGAAACAACTTAAGGCAGAAAACCTTGCGTTTTAAATATGTTGAACATCTAGAGGCGGTTATTTGTTCCTATGGTTGCATGTATATATCATGCTAGGACTAGCTATTGGTGACGAGATGATATTTGTATTTAGTTTTGCATGTGAATCTTTTTCGAGTATTGTCCATTATTGTGCATTTAATGAATTAATTGCTTCTATAAAGATTAACATACAAAATTTAAGAAGTTCTAACTAACTTGTATAATAAGTCAATACAAAATTAAGTTGTTGATTAGTGAATCAAAGTTGATATTTAATAGTAAAAAAAAAAAATAGTAAATAAAATTTAAACTACTTAATCAATCAAAATTAATTAAAATAAATATAATAATTAATCAGGATTTAGTATATTAATTCAATTAAATTAAGTTGGTACTTAATAAAATAATTAACTTATAACGAATGATATTTAGGTAGTGTAGATTAATTGTAAATTAATTTTTAATCAATAGGCCCTCTGGCCCTTATCCATGCACATGGAAAATGAAAAATTTTATAGTTTTAAGATGGCTCTAAAACTCCATGGATTGGTTAGGTACTGGTTGCTTCACTTCTCTCATGAGTCCATGACAAACAAAATGTTGGAATATGTATCGAAAACCCATCCATTGGTAGAAAACTTTAGTAAAAACACCTTCTTTAAGGATTTTATGACCTTATACATTACCTGTGCCTTATTCTGTGATTTTGTTTTCCTCGCCTCTACACCATTTTAAGTTCACGGAAAATGAATACTGGCTGAAACAGGTATGAGTTGTTTGTTGGCCAACCACCATTTTACACTAACTCTGTGTATGCATTGATTCGGCACATCGTAAAGGTATTCTATCTCACGATTTAATATTTATCCATGTTTTTTTTCCAAAATATTTAAAGTGCTAGCTAATTTTACATTCAATAAACCAGGATCCAGTTAAATATCCTGATAATATGAGTTCAAGTTTCAAGACCTTTTTGAAAGGACTGCTCAACAAGGTTCTTCTGAAGTTTCAATGCCTGATTCAATTGACCAGTTTTCTAATGTGTTGCAACTTCACATTTTTACTTGATTTGTGCTTGAATTTGGGATAGGTACCTCAAAATCGACTCACATGGCCTGCACTTCTGGAACATCCTTTTGTTAAAGAAACTTCAGATGAGCTGGAAATGAAGGTGATGAATTTCTTGTTGGTTACAACAACTTGGTTATAGATATGATCTGGGAAGCAGTATATCATGCATTTGCTTCAAGATCTTGGCAAGACACGACATATGTAGAGTATTAAAATTGTGCCACTGCCAACTAACATTGTACCAGACTTGGGCCAACCCAACCTCTTATACATAGGCCCATAGCTCAATCCATGGACCTTGCTCGATGAGCCAAAATTGGATTGGGCTCGACTGACTCTTTGGATTGGGCTCGAACTGACTCTTTATATTATTAATTTTTATTTTAAATTTAAAAATAACCTTGAAGAGACTTATTTATAGAGTGATTTTAAAATCATATTCACTTACCAACTCCCACCCACCCTTGCACTTAATCCCTTCATTTATTGGTTTTAACCTTCATGCATGTGTAGATGAAATTTAGTTAGTTGTTGAATTGACCTTTTAAAATTTTAAAGGTATTATTATTTATTAATTAGTATTAGTAATTATATGTAAAAAATATATTGTTATATTGGATTGGGCTTTTAGGCTAGCTCGACGGGTCGATCCAAATTAGGGCTTGGGGTTGGGCCTTTGATTCTTTGGGTTGGGCCAAGCCGGTGATGAGGTTGACCTACTACCAACTAGCATTTTACTATTACACAGTGGTCCTTGTCATTATGATAAGACGTCTCTTTGTGTAAAATCTTTAATAGATGCTTGAATGTGAAATTACGAAAGCTATAACATCCTAAAACTGTTTCCAGGAGTTGCATGCTACATCTGTTACAACCAGAGGTTGCAATCCAACTTGGAGGGGAGAAGGAAATGCTAGTCTTGCTTCAAATGTTCCCAGTCCTGGGGGTAAGTTCACATCTATACTTATTAGAATTAACATCTTCATCAACCACTGAAATTTGACCATCATTTTACAATATCGAAGGTAGAATTGATGCCCCAGCTGGTTTCCAGGAGAAGAGCACTGTAAACACCCCTAATGCTCAACTTAACAATCCAAACTCGTTAAAGGGAAATAATTCCCATCTTGAGGAGTTCCCAGGTTTTGTAAGTCCCAATGATGTTAAACATTCAGGTATGAAGCAACTTGTTTTGTAAGTTAAAACTATTAAGGCAATGAACACGCTCATCTTTTTGTGTTCCAATGGTCAAAAGATCTCTTATTCCACAAAATTTGTCTTGTATTATTTGAAACACTAATTTCCTGGGACCTAGTTGTTGTTGTTGCTTCTTGGTTTGTTTACTTATAGGTTGATTTGTACTCTTAACATCCTACTAAAGCTTGCATATGAAAATATCACAGTTCTTTTACTAAGTGATAGCTGATATTGTTGAAAATGTTGGTTTTGCCCTAAGGGCGCTTTTGTCTTTTTACATGGTGTCTACTGTTTTAGGGTTTCTGTCATTGGGCTATTTATATCTGAGTCTAGGTGCTTTGTACGGTATAATAAAAATTAATAAAAATTTCTCTATCGTGGTTTTTTCTCCTTGGTCTAGGGTTTTCCACGTTAAATCTTGTCTTCTTTCTTCTTCCCTATTTTTCAATATGGTATCAGAGCAAGGTGACGAAATCCTAGGTCACTTTAAGAAATTCAATCAGCAACATTAGGAGAGGATGAAACAATGGCAAAAGCATCAACAACCGCCACAATTCAAGCCGCCATCAATCAATACCTTCGGATGATTCTCAACCCAATCCAGTCACAACAGCTGTTTGGGATTAGCTCAACTGCGCCGCACCAGATCCAGCCGCCGTTTGGAGAGCAGATCAGCACAGCCTTCGCGCACCAGCCGATCATGTCGCTTCAGAACTCCAGCGCACCGTCGGTTGCAGATCAGACGACCCAAGCCAGCTCGCCGACGAGTTACAGCGTCGATCTCCAGCGTGTCGATCCGTTCAGGCGTTATCCCAGGGCGTCTGACCCTTCTTTCAGTGCGGCTCCGGTTCGATTTTCGACGAACTTCAGCCCATCTGCCCCCTTTTCCAGCGCGGCTCCAGTCCTGCATTCGACGAGCTTGACTGTCTTCTCCAGTGGCCTCCAAGTTGCGACTCGTCCAGAACACCAGATCCACACCGCTGACCTACAATATCTGATCCAACCTTAGATCCATGCCGCCTAGCATGCTGTGCCTATTGGTCAGTATTCTTCTTCTGTTCCTATCGGACAGCACCCTACAGCCTCTGTTCCAAGTGGGTCAATCAGTCGTGGTAGACCCTGGACCACTGGGCTTTACTTTGGTTGGAATTCAACAACAAATTGCTAGCCTCCAACAATAGATTGCAGCACTTGGGGCATAGTGTGGGACCACAACGAATCATCCGACAAATTCCCATCCAGATTTGTCTTCTGGCCTTTCGTTATACTCGGAAAACCTGGTAACTGCTTACTCTACTTTACCTACTGCGAATATTTTGTCTGGTTATGGGGGAATCTCTGCAGAGATAACCATCGGAGAGAAACTAAACGGCCAGGATTATTTCTCCTGGTCTCAATCTGTTAAAATGGCCATCGAGGGGCGACATAAATTCGGATATCTGATTGGGGAGATACCAAGACCAAACCCTGGGGACCCTTAGGAGCGGATCTGGAATGGGGAAGCGGAAAGCCCCTTTTGATATTGATAAACAGCATGGAACCTCAGATCGGAAAGCCCCGACTTTATTCTGCTACTGCTCGGGACATTTGTATTCGAAAAGGCAGAACGCTTCACGACTTTATATGCTGCGGAAACAAGTCCATGAATGCAAGTAAGGGACCATGGATGTGAAGTCCTACTTCAATAAATTGTCTCTATTATGGCAAGAGATGGACTTTTGTCGTGAAGTTGTCTGGAATTGCCCGGTTGACGGAGTCTAGTATTCAAAGATTGAGGAAGCTAACCATGTCTATGATTTCCTGGCTTGCTTGAACTCGAGATTTGACACGGTTCAGAGTCGGATTCTGGGACAAAGACCGATACCGTCCCTTATAGAGATGTGCTCTGAAGTCCGATTAGAGGAGGGCAGGACAAGTGCTATGAATGGTTCCGTTGTTTCTACTATGGACTCTGCTTCTTTTAGGGTCAAGTCCTTTGGATCTGATAGTGACAAGTAGAATGGAAAGTCTCTTCCGATATGTGAGCACTGCAAGAAATCGTGGCTCATGAAGGACCAATGCTGGAAACTATACAGTCGACCCCCAAATGGCAAACATCACCCATCAAATGACAAGTCTAAGTCCAGCTGTGCTCTCATAAGTGAAACTGTTGATGCTGCATCCCAGGTGACTAGTTCTGCTAATTTAGGTACTGTTTGGATCGACACTGTTGTCTAATCAGATACTTTTCTCAGGCCTTTAGTTTCTTTATCTAAATGAATCATGGATACTTGACTCTGGAGCGACTGATCTCTTAATTGGATCATCTGATCAATTCATCTCCTATTATCCAAGTGCTGGAAATGAGAGAATTCGAATTGCAGATGGATCATTTGCTTTTGTTGCTCGGAAAGGTCACTTCTCTCCGTTTCAAGGATTGATTTTACAGGAATGTATTGCATGTGCCGAAGATTTCTTACAATTTGCTGTCTATAAGTAAAGTAACTAGAGATTTAAACTGCAGAGTTATTTTCTCACCAGATGATGTTTCGTTTCAGGACCTGAGCTCGGGAACGATGATTGGCACTGCCCGACATGATAGGGGACTCTATTTTCTTTCTGATGATACTTCCTCTAGGAGTTTGTCTAGGATTAGCTTGTTATCGTTTTTTATTGTTTCTGAAAACATTATTTATTATGGCACTTTTAACTTGGACATCCAAGCTTTCATAATATATGAAATACTGCATTTATTTTGTAATGTGAATGTTTCTTCTTTATCTTGTGATGTTTGTATTCGTGCGAAACAACCTAGGGTCTCTTTTACTTCTCAACCTTATAAACCTTCCCAACCTTTTCCATTTGATGATACATAGTGATGTTTGGAGTCCGTCTAACGTCACGACTGTGTTTGATAAACGGTGGTTTGTCACCTTTATTGACGTTCACACCCGTCTTACATGGGTGTTTCTCCTTACTGACAAATTTGAAGTGACGTCTGTGTTCCAATAATTTTACACTACCGTTGAAACTCAGTTTAATGCTAAAATAACCATTCTTCGAAGTGACAATGGATGGGAGTTTGTTAATTAGACTCTTCGTGAGTTTTTGACTTCGAAGGATATCGTCCATCAAAATTCTTGTGCTTATACTCCTCAGCAGAATGGGGTGGTTGAGCGGAAAAATCGGCACCTTATTGAGGTGGCTTGATCTCTCATGCTTCCTGTGTCCTTATCTTCATATCTATGGAGGGATGCTGTACTTACTGCAGTTCACCTCATCAATCGAATGTCCTCCCGTGTGCTTAAATTCCAAACACCCCTTGAGTGTTTTAAAAAGTCGTTCTTGTCCACTCGTCTCTTCCCAGATGTTCCTTTAGGGTGTTTAGGTGTGTACCGTCTTTGTTCATAATCTCACGACCCTCACTAGAGTAAGTTCGCTCCTCATGCACAGAAGTGTGTGTTTTCTGGATATCTACTTCATCAATGGAGCTATAAGTGTTTTCAGCCTTCCTCCCAGAAGTACTTTGCCACTATCGACGCCACTTTCCTCGAGGATAAACCCTTTTTTCTCGTTAGTCCTCTTCAGGGGGAGACTGCTAGTGAAGAGGCTAACACATCCACATATTCTGATCCTATAGACCATATCCTGTCCTTCCTATGAAATAGGTGCCCTGGATAACCTAGTATAGGAAGAATCTTATAAAGGAAATAGTTCCCCTTGTTGCTCCACCGAAAGTTGTCCAAGAGTCAGAAACCGGAACCATCTCAAGGTACCTCTACTTCTGATGATAACGAGTGTCTTGGGGGTGATGTGGTTGAGGGTGATGTAGTTAATGTGATGAACTCGGATGAAGTCAAGATTGGTGATGGTAATGAGTTATTAGGTGATACACAAAAAACTGAAAGCATGCAATAGAAGGATGAGCGTGGTTCTCACCACCAGCCTTGTACTGATAAACAGGTAGAAAAACCTGGTGAGTATGCTACTCTTGATATGCCAATTGCCCTACGAAAAGGAACTAGATCATGTATCAAACATTCTATGCAGGGTTTCTTTTCCTACAGTAATCTATCTTCGGGGTTCAAGGCCTTTACTACCAACCTGGATACTGTGATGATACCAAGCAGTGTGCATAAGGCCATGGAAGTTCCCAAATGGAGAGCTGTAGTTATAGAAGAAATGAGAGTGCTTGAAACAAATAAAACTTGGGATTTGGTTGTTCCTAAAGGCCATAAAACCGTCGGGTGAAAGTGGGTGTTCATTGTTAATACAAATATGATGGAACTCTTGATCAAGATACAAGGCCAGACTGGTTGCAAAAGAGTTTACTCAGACATATGGGGTAGATTACTCAGAAACCTTCTTTCCAGTGGCGAAGCTTAACACGATTCGAGTTCTCCTTTCAATTTCCGTAAACAGAGACTGCCCCTTACATCAACTGGATGTAAAGAATGCATTCCTAAATGGTTTGTTAGAAGAAGAGGTCTATATGAGCACACCTCCAGGTTTTGAAGCACGGTTTAATAATCAAGTTTGCAAACTAAAGAAATATCTATATGGCTTAAAGCAGTCTCCGAGAGCTTGGTTCAATAGATTCACTATTTTTGTTGAATCCCAAGGGTTTGTCCAAGGGCATTCTGATCATACCTTGTTTACTAAGAGATCGACATCAGGGAAGGTAGCTGTTCTAATTGTCTATGTTGATGATATCATTTTATTGAGATTGTCAAGTTAAAACAGAGGATGGCAGATGAATTTGAGATCAAAGACCTTGGTAGTATGAGGAATTTTCTTGGGATGAAAGTAGCGAGATCAAAAGAAGGAAAATTTGTTTCTCAACGGAAGTATACTCTAAAGAAACAGGAATGATTGGGTGTAAACCTGCAGATACGCTTGGGGAAGTTAATAGCAAGCTGGGAGATGCTGTCGAAGTTTCATTTTGTTTACCTTTCTCGGACCAGACCTGATATATCATATGCAGTAGTTTATATAGGCTCCTTATGAGAGACACGTGGAGGTTGTTATCCGGATTCTGAGGTATTTGAAGTTTACTCCTGGAAAAGGCTTGGTGTTCAGGAAGCATGACAAAAGGTGCTTTGAGGTCTACACTGACTCAAATTGGGCAGGATTTGTCGCATATAGAAATTCCACTTCGAGGTACTGTAACTTCGTGTGGGGAAATCTGGTTACCTAGTGAAGTAAGAAACAAGGCGTCTTTGCTAGGAGTAATGCTGAAGTAGAATACAGAGCTATGAGCCTGGGAATATGTGAAGAAATATGGTTGAAAAAAGTTGTCTAATCTTAATCAGGATAGTCCATGGTCCCATGAAATTTTACTGTGATAATAAGACTGCTATCAATATCGCCAACAATCCTGTACAACACGACAGAACTAAACATGTGGAGATTGACAGGCACTTCATCAAAGAGAAACTGGACAGTGGCAGTATTTGTATTTCTTATATTCCTTCAAGTCAATAGATTGCTGGTGTTCTCATCAAAGGTTTACTAAGACAGAATTTTGACACATGTGTTAGCAACTTGAGGGGGAGTGTTGAAAATGTTGGTTTTGCCCTAAGGGCATTTTTGTCTTTTACATGGTGTCTACTGTTTTAGGGTTTCTGTCATTGAGCTATTTATATCTGAGTCTAGGTGCTTTGTATGGTGTAACAAAAATTAATAAAATTTTCCTGGTCTAGGGTTTTCCACGTTAAATCTTATCTTCTTTTTTCCCTATTTTTTCAATAGATATAAATCTCAAGCCTCTCTTACCTATCGATTTATATTTGTCTTTGTTTCATTGTCTTTATCTTGTTTTTTCATTTGTTTTTGTTTCAGGTTGTCTTCATCCTGATTTTTCTTTATAAAATCCGGCTGATAATTAATATCTTTTATGCTTACTATACATATGATTTTATTTTTCTTTATTGAAAATTTTAGTTTTCATGTTGAGCGTTCTTTTGTTGGTATGTTTCCATTCTTTGAATCAACTAAAATAAATGTTGTTTAAGTGGATTTGTTTGTATTTACTATTTTTATTCAGGTTGTCAGACATTGGACAAATTGGAAGATAACTCGCGCACTGTGAAAGGTGCACAAGTTATTAGCCAAGATACTGAAGCATTAAGCCACATTTTGCGACAATTACAAAAATGGTCTGAAATGTCCCAAAATTTTTGCAGGTTATGCAACATAAATTCTCTATCATTTTACTCCAAATTTTCATGTTTTCATGTTTTCTGTGTTTATTCAATATTGATCTTTTGAGTAAGAGGATTAATGCCTCAAATTAGGTCAATTATTGGGATGTACATCATTCTTATATATTCTCTCTCAATAAAAGCTTTCTTAAATTTTAGGATACTGTTTGTTATTAAATTGTCTGCTTTGCTGGGTTTCACCGCAATGAGGGAATGAAAAATGTCATATCGGGGCACAACTTCCAATTTTTCTAATTTGACTTATTTCCTTTGTTCAGAGTATCTTAAATAGTAAATTCCGAGTTATATTTTGCAGTGTGTAGATAGTGCCCATTTTCTTTGATAGGCAATGGAAACTATTTCATTGATGGGACAGAATATGCTAAAGAAATCTGAAAATAAAGTTCTAATTGGGGATAATTAAAGAGATGCCGTTCAGCTATAAGAGTGTGGGTGATAAAAAAGAGAGAGAGGAAACTAAAAGAATACCGTAGATTAGGCGGGAAACCACTTGTCCTGAGGGTTGAAAGGAAGATATGCGAGTTTAGCTCAACAGTTGCAGAGAAGAGTGTGGGTGATGTGGGATTTTGGTTTCTTATCTTTGATTAGGTTCTTGGTTTCTGTTAGCAAAAATCTGGAAAAAATTTCTTCTGGGGAAGGTGTTGAGGAGGATGTGGTTCCCACTTGATTTGGTGGGGAGGTTGTCTTGGTCTTTGGGTCTAATAACAATGGTATCACTTTTCAATTATAGTTTCATGGTAGTCTTGCTTCTATTTTATGTTATGACATTATGTTAGCAAATCTTTTTGTTGCAACTTTTCATTCTCCTAATTCAGTCTATTTTTCTGTTTTAAATCTTATCAGGGAGCAAGCTGTACTTAGTTCAAGCCAATCATTGAGAATCCTTTCAAACTTAGTAGCTGCTGGAGTCATTCAATGCACTGGGCAATTTGAAGAAGTTACACATGAACTTCTTGTTTTCACTAGCATTATTGTAAACCTGAAATCGGTTGAAGTTAATGATTTGATAATAAAGGTATATTTCTTTGAAGTTTCATTTGAGCTAGTTAGATCTCCATCTATTCATTGCATGTTTAGATGACCTAATTTTAGGATCTTAATGATGGTGATGGTTTGTTCTATCTATTCAATTGCCTCTTTGAAGTCTCGAGTGTTTGCTTTTGATAAAATTTATTACCATTCTTTAATTCTGTCATCAACATGCATTGCAAATTTCCTAATTTTAGGATCTTAATGATGGTGATGGTTTGTTCTATTCTATTCAATTGCCTCTTCGAAGTCTCGAGTGTTTGCTTTTGATAAAATTTATTACCATTCTTTAATTCTGTCATCAACATGCATTACAAATTTTCTTATTTTTCAAACAAACAATTTCTTCTCTTTTTTGCTAGCGTGCTTTTATAGAGGGGTTGCCTCTCCATTACTTAATACTTCGAGAAATATTTTATTGAGGGTCATCTTTCTATTACCGGAATACTTCCATAACTAAGCCAATACTGCAATTTCTTACAATTTATGCTCCTCAAATGATATAAGGGTGTGTAGAATGAATATGAATCTTTTTGTTTACCTATCTAGGAATTGCTTAAATACTAAACAAACTTTATGTTAACAATTATATTTTGAATAACAATTAGATTTCTAGAACATTTTTATGATGATTTAGTTAAATGCATTGTGCCATGTAGATTTACTTATTGATTTTATTCATTTTTTTTTAAAACCCATTTGTGCCATGTAGTCTTAATTAAGCTTTTTCTTTAGAAATATGTATTTCATTCCTAATCTAAAGCAGGGTCAATTAACTTAAATTGCTTTTGATTGCAGAGTTTTTCAATTGTTAGAACATTGGTGAGTAAGTCTGGAGGTGTCATGGGAAGCTTGAGCTTTAGACACTGGGTCACCTTGGCAGAAATATTCTCCCAGGTTTATGTTATTCAATGAATATTAATGCTTAAATAGTAACTCAGTTGCTTTCAATTCTCTAATTTTGTTAAATTTGTAGGTTATATGTTCTAGTGGAGATTTATCTG
This sequence comes from Benincasa hispida, assembly GCF_027475165.1. Classification (NCBI taxonomy): domain Eukaryota; kingdom Viridiplantae; phylum Streptophyta; class Magnoliopsida; order Cucurbitales; family Cucurbitaceae; genus Benincasa; species Benincasa hispida. The sequence continues at coordinate 19,075,204 of NC_143489.1, read as the reverse complement.
GAGAAGTTGTGTGTGAATCCACTGCTTGTGTTGCTGTTCTGTTATCTAAAGTAGCTCAAGGTCTTAAAGCATCTTCTTCCGGTTCAGGTCCTGAGGTAGTTTGCGCTCCTAATGAAATATTGAGAAAAATTTTGGATCATGCCAAGACATCTGGTCTGGTAGACCAATTGTGTCTCTGCTTGGCTACTTCAGGAGCAAGCCTTATTTCAGGTTCTTCGACTCTACTGCGAGCTGCTTGTGAAGCTTGTAGAGCTCTTTGGTCATTGATAGAGTCATTCGAAATTCTTTTTGTGAAGGAGAACACTTATTTATTTCCCCTGAATGCTTTTAGAAGTCATTCTCTACTCCGGCTCGACATTAGGGATCATGAAAAGGGATCCTTACAGGGATCAGATTCTACAAAAGTTGTTGATGCAGTGACCAGGGCATTTCTTAGATCAAATGCAATACAGGTTTCTATTTACTATTGCCTCCATCAACGACATGAAGCTGCCTTGTCTTCTTGTATTCAGGTATCTATGTCAAATATTTTAGAGCCTTTAGTTGTGATGAACATATTTTTAGGTTTCTTTTACTTAAACAAGAGAGAATTTTAGGTACATTACCTTTATATTGTAGATTCTCCTCAGATGCTGCCTGCATAATGCAATAGTTCCAGGCGTTCTTTGTGGTTTGCCAAGTTCTCTACCGGTAACTACTGTTGTAAGTGGCGGAGGGGATGGTACTATAGTAGCAGAAGCATTCAATGTATTATCTTTATGTATTTCAGTTTCAAATAAAGATTCACAAACAGGTGATATTAGTAACTTGAAGTGCAAACTAGTCAATCCTTCTTCCTTGGTTATGCATTCATGCCTCCTTCTAGCTACAGTTGCTCAATGTTTAAAGGCAATGGGGAGAAATTCTGCATTATTTATGTTGACCACCTCTCCAAAAAGACAGCTCTCACGACTTACAGTCCTTGCCCATAGTTTTTCTTCTGATGATAAGATAAGGAATACTGTTTTACCTCATTGTGCATCTGGCATGTTGGCTCTTGCATCCATTCTCTCGCTTGAAATTGGAGCTTCAGTTGAGTCTTCAGTGTCTGAAATGTCTATTCCTCTAATTCCCAGAACGGCAACACTATGCGATTATCTCAAAATTTCATCACTAGGTAGCAATGATGGACATACAAATGACTTTCGTCAATTCCTTTCACACTGGCATGGCTGCATGGATGGATGTGTTGGCTTATTAGAGGCTAGGCTGAGGTGGGGTGGACCTTTAGCTGTTCAACAGTTGTGTGCTAGTAATATACCTTACTTGCTTGTTATGCTAGCCAAAAATGGTTCAAGTGCTCCTCAAGGAATGGATATCAAGAACGATCAAGTTGGGTTGTCACCTATTGGGCTTGCATGGACAGTTTCATCAATATCACATTGTCTTTTAGGCGGGTCTTTAACTTTCCGTCAGATTTTGATTAGGAATGATAATGTCAAGCTCATGTCTGACTTGATATCTGATGCTCATCTCAAGCTTGTTAAGAGTTGGGCTGGGCCAGGTGGAGGCAAGAGTGGAGTCAGAGACATAATAAACGTGGTAATTGATCTTCTTGCATTTCCTTTTGTTGCTGTACAAAATGCTCCAGGCTTGCCGTCTGCCACTGCTTCTGTGAACAGTGGGTTCCTTCTCAACATGGGTTCACCAGGGGGGAGAGTTTGCATGGATGACAAGGATCTGGTGAAAGCTATAGAGGACGACTTGGGAAAATATATTAAAATTCTTATAGAGGTTAGATCTTGCACATTGTTTTTGAAAATTGGTTTCATATTTGAAATTTGAGGTGATGCCTGGTCTACTGTAGTATTTTTTGTTGCATTGGAAAAATACATTGTTTGGAGAAAAAAAAAAAAAAACTCATTCAGCATTCCTGATTCTTCACTTTGTTGTTCTACCAGAAGAAGTATATTGATAAAAAAAAATCCCATCCAATATTGAGAATATTTATATTTATTTCTTGTTAATTTTTTAGGTGGGAGTGCCTGGTATTGTCATTCGATGTTTGGACTATTCGGAGTTCAAGGATATTGGAAGGCCTGTTGCCTTTCTTGCTAAAATGATCAGTCATCGACCTCTGGCTGTTCAACTTGTAGGTAAAGGTCTATTGGATGCAAACAGGATGAGACGGCTGCTCCACACTTCAAATGCAAAGGAGATTTTACTGGATATCTTAATGATTATATCTGATCTAGCACGTATGGATAAGGTTAGTATCTTTATTCATTTTTGGTGCTCCAGTACATGCTAACATCCTGATTCTATGATGTTGGCCACTCTTTTGAAGTGTTCATAGGCCTGGGTCTAGGTGTGTTTCATAGCAAAGCCCACTTAAGGGGACCTTAATTCAAAGAAATCAGCCGCTCTTAATAATCTATGCTTGAGGTGCATGGTTGTTGTTAGAAGGGGCTGGGTGAGTCAGGTTAGCAGAATCTTGCAAAAATAAGAAATCAACTTCTAGGCATACTTTTGGTTGCAACAAATGTTTTTTTTAACAACCACTTTCATTGGAAAAAAAAAAAAAATGAAAGAATACAAGAGCAAACAAAAAATCGAGCCTACAACACCCCCTCCCCCAACGGAAAAAGGGTTTCCAATTAAGTAAGATGTTACCTAGAGAATAGTATAACATAAGCTTTAACCATGTCAGTAGTCCCACATTATTGGTTGTGGCCCCCTTCTGGGGCCGACCATCACCATTGGAAAATAAAAATTATGCATGCCAGATGAAATGGTAGTACCAATTTGATTGGAATATCATAATAATGGCAGAAATTGGGATCATCTCTTATAAACGTCATAATTCATATATTAAAGAAAGTGTCAAAGTGTTGATGATGGTTAAATCTACTGTTGCCCATTAGCTTAAGCTTTTGGTTTGATTAGTAATTTAATATAATATTAGAGGAAGATATCTTGTGTTTAGATCTCTCTAATGTTATTTTCTTCTCAATTAATATTAATATTCACTTCTTGGATCTCTTGTAAATTTTCAATCCCATAAATGATGGAGAATGTTAAAGTATTGATAAAAGATTAACTTTACCGTATTAGGTTGATCGGTGATTTAACAGAAAGCAATTATGATATATAAAATACATCCACTCTAGGAAGGTCCCTGATTGACAAACATCTTTCTTTCCCACTATGTATAACTTGATGTTTTTTTAGGTAAAAGATTTTTCTTTCATACTGTCCTTGTGGCTCCGCTAAATACTTTAAAATAGGGTTTTTGTAAAAATTTAAGTCTTTCAGGCGTGACTGATCAATAGTTTACCTTGGGATCCTATTGAATAATACTTGATATGATACTTTTCAACATTGGTGGTTGATCTGAAAACCTCCTGTTTGACAATGTTGATGACTTTTGCATTGTAGGCATTTTACGAATACATCAATGGAGCATCTATTTTGGAGTTCCTAAAGGAATTCCTTGCACATGAAGATCCAAATATACGTGCAAAGGCTTGCAGTGCCCTGGGAAATATGTGTAGGCATAGTTCTTACTTTTATGGTTCCTTGGTACGTTTTGAGAAGCAGATTACTATTACCTTTGTGGTTGTGTTCTGTGGACTTATATTCAACCCTTTGTGGACTTTTATTTAATTGTGTCACCCTTTGTTTCAAATATATTCAACCTATTATGTGAAACTTGCAGGCAAGATATGAAATAATCAATCTTCTAATTGATAGATGCTCTGATGCGGACAAACGGACGAGGAAGTTTGCATGCTTTGCTGTAAGTTTTATTCCTTTCGAATACTCTCTATTAGCTTTTTAATAGGGCTGAAATCCTTTTAATATCTTCATTTGAAATTTGTAAATGCACTTTCTTTACTCATTAATTGCTAGTGTGTTTGAAACACTGAACTTTGGCGTACACATTTTTATCTTAGAAATTTAATTTAATATTTCTGTTTTCTTCTCTCCCATTCTTGAACCAAAACCACATATTTTTATCTTTTACCTAAAATCCCTAGAGTACTTTAGTTTTAAAACTTGATACAGTGATCCAACGTAAGCTATGTAAGAGCAACGTAAGCTTTTCTTCAGATTGGAAATGCTGCCTACCATGATGATACGTTGTATGGAGAACTCAGGAGATCAATACCTCAGCTAGCAAATTTATTGGTATCATCGGAGGAAGACAAAACAAAAGCAAATGCAGCAGGTGCACTAAGTAACCTTGTTCGCAACTCCAGCATGCTCTGCGAGGATGTCGTTTCCAGAGGGGCGATGCAGGTCTGCAAAGCTTTTAATTAGTCTATTTATACCTTTGTTTTATTGTTTACTTTCCTCCTAATAAAGTTGCCGTCCTTGCTACAAGTAGAGTATAAAACTTGGAAATTGAAAGAGCCAAATTCAAAAGTTTTCTCAAGATTGCATTGACTAGACCTATTTAAAGATATTTTATGAACTTAATAGTCAATGAATTTGTGTATTTACCCAAATCTTCCAACTTTAAGAGTACGTAATTCGTTTAAGTTTGTAGAAGTTTGAAATATGTACATGTGTCAGAGTTGGATCCTGGTTGAAAATTTGACAAAAAGAAAAAAAACCCATCTTGCAAATCCAAATTAAGACTGATTTTGCTGGATTTTGGTTAAAATTTCACATTTTAGCCATAGGACCATTGTGCCTATAATGTTTCAAATAACCTAAAAAAGAAGAATAGCGATTATGAAAACACAAGTCAATCTCCCTCGGAATTTGATGTTTTGGGGGTTTCCACATTATTCAAATCAAGTAATCTTTCAAATCACATCATTTTTACAGGCTCGATGGAAATGTTGCCTCCAATTACATGGGGAACTTTTGTTATTGATCTAATTTTAAGTAAACCTACCTGGACTTTGACATCATTTATTCATTTTGTTTTCTTAGTGCTTTGAAACACAAATTCTTCTGATGTTTATGGAAGAGCATTGTTGTCAATAGAGCCAGACTTTCAATGAAATTATGATATATCAATACTCTGGTTTACTGATAAATATAGTCATTTCAGAGCTATAGTTCCACTCATTTCTCTTCCTGACCTGTAAATGATTCACAACGGAATTATACAGGCTTTGTTGAAGTTGGTGGCTGACTGTTCGGCAGTAGCCTTGAATCCAAGCAGAAAAGATGCAGCAAATGAGTCTCCTCTCAAGATAGCCTTGTTTTCCTTGGCAAAGATGTGCGCACACGCTCCCTGCCGACAGTTCCTTCTTTCATCAAAACTATTTCCTGTGATTGGGCAGCTTCGGCAATCCCCAGAGTCAATAATCGCCAAATATGCCTCTGTAATTGTCAGCAAAGTTGCTGAAACTTGAACTTCTACCAATCTCCTTGCCATCTCTTTAAAGCTTACAAGAATGCTTGAAGCTGAAGCTTACAGTGTAAAGGTCAGTTATATTCTTTATGCGTCTATCGAGCCATAGCTTGAATGTACAGTCTGTATAGTATAGGTACTCTTATAACTATTTTTAGCCTTGATTCCACTCGTAGTTGTGCAATGTGAGGAAGGGAAGACACATTTGTAACAAAGTTGCCTGTTAGAGACTAGTCGATTGGGTATGTTTGTTAAATGTTTTTTCTTGTTAGGAAAAGTATGGTCTTGTGAATCACCTTAGACTTATCTCAGATAAGTTTTTAGCATATGATTAATCGCATTGATTTTGGGTGGCTAAAAGCTGATTCTGAATGGGTAGAGTAGAGATAGACATTTTCAACACCATTGATTGAATCCAACTCAAATCTAAACCAATTTGTTTGGGTTGTAGTTGCCTTTCTGGAGATTTTGTGCTAGAAAGTCTCATTATTTCTTTTTGTAGTTGTTTCTAGTAAGGTTCCTAATCAGTTTTGAGGTTTATTATTAATTCAGGTTTCGAAACTTGATCAAATGAAACCAACTAATTTGGTTTAAAAAATCACCAAGAGTAGAGTGGCCTAGCTTCTTACCATGCCACTTATTGTATTTTCAATCAAAATGTCTAAGAAAAAAACGAAAAAATGGAGTGTTATTATTCTTTTAATTATGGGGAAACTTTTCCTTGTTTAAACTTTTTATTTTTTATTTGATTTTATCTTTTTGGAAATTATACTAAATAGCCTGTTTCTTAACATATTTCACACATGTCAATATTTATTTTTTAAAAAATTAGCTTTAGATTGACTCGATTTCCTGCAAATTTTTACTTTCAATTTCTTTTTGTACTAATAGGGGTAGTGGTTCGAAATATAGATCTCTTAGTTGTTAATACATCTATATGTGGATTGAGTTATGTGCATTTTGACTTTTACTTTCTCTTGACTTATTTGATATTTTTATATGTCAACGAGCTTATTGGTTTTGATTTTTTCTATTATTAGATTATGTTATCATATGTAAATTTTTCATTAACTACATATTATTTTGCCAAAATAAGTATAACTCAATTGATGAATGGATATATTAGCAATTCAGAACCTCGTGGTTTGATTCTCCTAATCTCAATTGTACTTACAAAAAGAAGGGAAAAAAAAACTATATATTTTTTTTTGCAAATTAATGTTCATTATACCAGCCTAATTTCCATTTAGGTTACTTACAAATTACAATTGTGATATTTTGCAATATAATTCGTTTGCTTCACGTTTCATGTTTAGACGTATGATGATGTATACTACAACCATAATTTTAGAGGATATATAATATAACTCATATATATATATAATCAAACATGTAATATTTGTTACAACCAAAATGAAAAAGTTATATTATATAATGTCAACTTTGTAAAAATAAGTATATTTTATTATATATGTTACACATGTTTTTATGTATAATACTTTTTTTAATCATATTATAACAATTTTTTTTGTACTAAAAAAAAGTCATTTCTGAAAAATCCAGGGTCTGTTTGGTTGACAAATAAGACAACTTGAATTTTGGTCTTGAAAATTGTTATCGGATTCTGTATCCAAACAATGCAAATTTTGAGAAACAACATTTTTATGTTTTCATTAAATCTAGAATTTGAATTTTAAAATTTAAAATGTAGAATTATATTAAATAAAGATAAAAACATTTAGAAATACAATATGTCATATTATAAATTTAATTAATTTTTTTTAAAATAAAATATTTATTATGCAATGTATTATAAATTAGGTTAAATTGCAAATTTGGTCTCTACGGTTTGGATAAAGTTAGATTTAGAACTAAAAGTTATTTAGGTGTTGGCAAGTTCTTTAGGTGTTTGTTGGAGCTGTGTTCTCTCAGAAAAAGTATTGAAAGAGCATATTACGAAAGGGAAATTGTGTAGTGGGAGAGTGAGAGCGAGAATAAAGGTTTGAGTGAAACCAGTGGGAGAGTGAGAGTGAGAGATCATTACCAAAAGTTAGTTTAGGGTTTGAGTGAGACACCGAGAGAAAAAGTGAGAGAGAGCGAGAGAAAACGAAAGCGAGGTCATAATTGAAATTATATATTGGATTGATATTCACTTGCTTGTACAACTTAATGACAAATGTTCTCTTGCTTTATATGATGGTAGAAAAGTGTCTACTCATTCGTTACAGAGGTGATTGGGATGAGAACCAAAATTTGTATATTGGAGGCGAGCTGATAGGGACCATTGTGCCTATTACATTGAAGTATGAAGAACTTAAAGCCCAAGGTTATAGACGTAAGGCCTTCAGAGTTTGATGTTATCATGAGAGTTAAATAAAAGCTTGACTATGAAGTACCTCCACGGTACATACAGAACAATGGTGATGTCTGCTTCCTTCTATTTCCAGAAGATCTATGTAGAGTTTAGCTATTTGTGACGTTAAAATCGAACCATGACGAAAATGTGAATATGAATTATGATGATACAGGTGTAGACAGACAATACAAGGGAGTTTAATCGGGAAGAGGATGATATTCTATTATCTAAGAATGTTCTACCATCAACATTATCAATAGACAATGATTGCACTAATTCATGGAACTTGGAAAGAGAAACTCAGTGTAACTGATTAGTATGTGGTAATGGGAGATTAGCATAGTTGAATTCAATGGATTGTGGTCCTGTAGAGAAGCGTGGTCCTTCAGTGGATGATAATGACCAATTGACATGATTGAATGAAATAGATTGTGGTCCTACAGAGGTGAATGGTCATGCAGTGACTTTGGTGGTTCCACAATCTATGTCTTCATGTCGTAGAAGAGAATTGATTATGCTTGGTACCTCTTCATTTGAAGTTTGTTAACTTTTTTTTTTTAAATACAAATTACTTGAAAATGAAAGTATGTACTCTGTCCATCAACAATAATTTTGAATATAAGGTCAGGAAGTTAAGCAAGTCATTGTTCACTGTCAAATGAATAGGGGAGACTTGTAGGTGGAGCCTTCGTGCAAGAAAATCTTAAGGTGTGATATATGTTCAGGTGTGATATATGTTCTATTGGAATTCTGAATCATGACCATAGACAAGAAACGACCGTGGTAGTTGGTTAGCTAATCAAAGAAAAGTTTATAGGTGTAGGATGTGTTTATAAATCTCGTCACATCATTGAGGATATGAGGAAAGAGTACAACGTAAACACAAGTTACGACAAAACGTGGCGTGTAAGGAAAACTGCCTATGCTCTCACTAAGGGGCAAAGTGTGACATATACATGTTGGGTTTTATGTCCTAAAACTCGTGGTTTGTAAACGATAAACTTATTTTGTAAATTAATAAAGTTGTTATTGAAGTTTGATTCATTAGCAAAAAAAATATTCATTAGCAAAAGAAATATTTTATATTTGTTCTACTATGAAGCAAATTCTATGTTAAAACCAACTAAGATAAAACCATTTCAAATATTTAGATATTTAAATGGCTGAAAAACAAAAAGGCAACGGTTTCTTCAGGATATCTTTGACAATTAAAATTTGGTCATGTAAGTCTTAATAGGATTAATGACAAGGTTAAAAGTGGTCATCTAAATAAGTTAGAAGACAAACCATAGTGTGACTTATCTTGGAGATAAGATGACCAAAAATTTTAAGAACTAAAGAACCCTAAGCTCATACATTTAGATCTTCATGGTCTGGTGAATGTCAAAGCATAAGGAAGGGAATGAATATTTCAGTGATGATTATTCAACGTACAGTTATGTTTACCGAAATCATAAATTTAAAACACTTGAAAGATTCAAGGTGTATAAAATCTATTAGGTAAAAATAAATCGAAACAGTTCGATCAAATCGAGATATAGAGTATAGAGAATATGAGATTTCCAGGACTTTTTTGATAGAACATGGAGTCCAATAATAAACTTTTTACACCTAGTTGCCTTAATCGTTTTGGGGATACACAGTAGTGATTGTTATATACTTTTTTTAGCATCATTCCATTTTAAGGTGTTTTTTAATACTCCACATGAGATATGAAGAGGTCATAAAGGCTGTTTATGACATGTAAAGGGTGTTCACAAATTTCAGAAATATGGGAAAAGATCGGCACATGTGTTAGTGTCGAACCCTAAGGTATTGGAATATCATTAAAAAAGAAAGTGGTGTACTTCTTCAAATTTAGAAGAAAATCAAATATTTGTGTCGACAAATGCTAAATTTTAGAGATCATCATTTATTATATCTAATTTCCATAAATGCAAAATAAATATCAATAAGAGTTATTAATTGAGCTGACCTTGTAACAAACGTTGTTAAGACAAGTCAGATGCATCTTACTCAAAGAGTTGAGGGTGCCTCGATGTAGTGGGAGGATTGTATGACAGCCTAGCCATAATTTGGGTTTAGTGGAAACTCAAGTAATCAGTTCTTGATAAGAGCATCGAGTAACAAGAAGTTGTGGATATAAGATGCATTCCTTAATTTTGTCTGAATAAGAAGTAGACTATATGCTGATATATTTATAGCGATTCTCTTGGCTAAAGTATTTAAGGGTCACCTAGTGAGACTAGGACTGTGAGTTGTATAACCTAGGACAAGATGGTGAAAAACCAATGGGTATGTGATACCTAAGGAAAACTATCATATGTGATACCTAAGGCAAACTATGAGTATGTGATGCCCTAGTTTATTGTATTTTTCTCTAAAACTAAAAAACCCAACATTATATATACATATGTTTGTCACCGCTGGAGTTTGTCCAAGTGGGAGTTTGTTGGATTTTATGTCCTAAAACTCGTGGTTTGTAAATGATAAACTTATTTTGTAAATAAAAGTTGTTATTGAAGTTTGATTCAGTAAAGTTGTTATTGAATATATGAATTGCTTATTTCGTTTTAGAAATAAATCCAATAAACTAAAAGATCCATGGCTATTGCATGAGCACTTGAACTTTATGTGGAGACATAAGAGTGGATCAAGTTCGAGTAAATAGCAAAAATGGTCTATAATATATGAACAAGGCTGGGTACCTTATTTTGGTAACACTATTGGATGTGACACACTTTATAGTTGTTACAATCATTGTAAAGTGCTACAAATGAAGTGATCCTAATTTGTTCATGTAGAGACATGAGAAGTGGGGGTGTCCTGTGCAATGAATTTTCATAAAATTGGACTAAGAAATAAGTTACTCTTACTTTCTAACGCTGTTTACTGTTTAAGATTGAATATTTCAAAGCGATGACTTAGGTAACTTAACCTTAATTCTGAGCTAACTATGAACTCTTGTTTATTCGGAATTATCCTTAGATTTGCGTAGGTGAAAGTTGACTTAACAGTACTGGCTCAATAAGCCTCCCATTTCAGGTGTAAGACTGGGTAGATAGCTGAGGACATAAGGTGCATGATGGAATTCACTCCTACCCGCTTTCAGGGATAATAGATAGGTTGTTTCTTTAAGTGCTGACTCCGGATCTTGAACAAGGGGCCCTACCCTCTCATTGGCTCAAGAGGGATTCAGTTTGATGATTGGATCTCAAACCAATTGTTCATTAGAGGATCAGTGGAACTTAAGGAACAAGAGGAAATTTTGGGTGAGGGGAGTGCAAACTGGGCTTCAATGGAATGACCCGATAGTTAATAAATGGGGATTAATTTGGTTTAAAGAGTTTAGCCAGTTAATCTCGCATTGTTGGAACCCATGATCGTCTATTAGGTCCCTCTATTAGCTCACAAACAGAATAAACCTTAGAATAGCATAATGAGTTAATTTGAAACGTTTAAATTCGAATTAAGGGAATTCGTAATTATGTGCGATATAATTACTTGTTTAATTATTGAATTAACTGAAATTGGAGAACAGGTTGATATTTAAATCCAATTTAAATATCAAAATTGCATGAATATGTATTAATGGTAATGAAATTGGTGTTTAATTAATTTAATATTTTATATTAAATTAGTAAAATTAATTAAATTGTTTAATTAATTAAATTGAAAATTTGAATTTTGTGAAAATTCAAATTTAGAAAAATTAATTTTTTTTTATTTAATTAGATTGAAATAGGGTTTTAACGAATCCTATTAATTGTTTAAAATCAATTTTGAAAACGCAAAATCAATTTTTTCCCCCTAATTTAGTGGGTTTTGTGTTTTAAAATTGAATTTCAAGTCAAAGTGGGTTTTCTCCACACAAGTCCCCAAATTCCATTTAATCCTTCAAGTAAGAGGTGCCTACCGTTTATGCAATCAGATTGCATGGGTAGTATGAAAAAAATCATCCGTTTTTGCTAGAGAATGAGGCAATGCACAAAAAAGTTTAGGCTGAGAAATCTTAGAGAAATGTTCTTCAAACCTTCAATGAAAACCAGTGTGTTCTCCCTCAATCTTCCCTTAATCCAACTCATTTTGAGTCTCACAACTCAATCTAAGGTTCCTAGAGGATAGTAGGGAAGACCTTGTGATGGTTCACGATCGAAAGAGGAGAAGATTGTAGGTTAATTTGAAGATTCAAGAAGATCTTCATAGGTATTTACGAAATCCTCTTTTCGCTTGATGAACATGCTTAGTTTAAAGCTAAAATTGATGAATTAGAGTGCTCAATGATTATGTTTTCTTTTGCTGCATGGTTGTTGAAACATTAAAACATAAGTTACGATAAAGCGTGGCGTGCAATGGAAACCATCTATGTCCTCAACGTCCTCAAAATAGGCTACATTCAACTACACTTTTCTACTTGTTCTTTCCCATCATTGCAACCTATGTGTAGTACACTAAGGTGATCTTAACAACATCATCATTGTTTTCAAACTCCAACTTCTCGTATTCTTCTTCTAGTAAATTGATGTGGAATGAGTCTGAAATTGACTGAACTAAAGTACTTTTTTGCAAGTTCTTGTGAGGACTCCTTACTCCGAACAACTCGTATAGGGAACTGCCACAAACCAATAATTAACAAAGAATTATCTTTTGAAAATGTGACGACCTTTCCTCTAACGAAGAAGCTGATCGGGTCGACTCTCTTCTTCTTCACTTCCCACAACAGCATATAGTGGACAAATGGGTGTTGAATACTATGTCAATGTCTACGAATCACCAAAAAATTGTTCCCTTGAACATCGCTAACTGTCGTCGAGTAAGCTTCTCTTTCACAATCTTGTTGACATTTGCAACATCAGCCAAACTCATTACTTGTCCAGAAAATCGATCAACTTCACGTATTTTGAAACCTTTTGACATCTTAAATTGCTTCTGCATGAAATAAACATTCAATCAATCAGTTAACAGGTTCTTAAAAAAAATCAGTAAACATACATTTTGTTTAGGTCTTGCTAGGCTCACTCTCACTAGTAACACTTTTGCTTGTCTTGCTCTAGCTTATCTTGCTCTCGCGTATATCACTCTCGTAAATATCGCTCTCTCAAATTATGCTCTCGCCGATCTCGCTCACCTTTATTGAACATGTTCTTCAATGTCCTTCACCTTATTTGGCTCTAATTATAACCCATCTTCATCCTCAATGCCACTGAACACATTGAAATCCAAAAAATAAACAAGAACCATAAAGATACAACCGACTACTAAACCTCAAAATGGCTGACTGATTCCAACCCAAAACCTAAACAGACACAACATGCACGACAAAGATTAAATTTACTTACCCAAGGATTCGATTTATCGGCAGCTGATGGATGGTTTTGCAAGGAATGTTTGATGGATTTCAAATGCAGCGAGATCGTTCGAATTATAGAAGATAGAATGAGCAATATAAGAAAGTCGTTACACTTGAAGCAATTTTAATAAAAGCGTATGGAAGATAAAGGGGAGGGCAATTTCCTAATCTGGTAAGGTATGGCGTCAACAGAGGGTCATTTGACATTAGTTTTTTTTTAAAAAAATTCATTTGATATTTTGGGTTCAAATATTGGGCTATTCATACAAATTTTCCATTTTAAAAGTTAAAACGATTTGTGTTGATCTACTTATTGTTTAGCTGCTTACAGTTAAATTATGTTCGGAATCTTTTTCTTGTCTAGTATTGGTTTAATAAGAACATATTGCTCTTGTAAAGTTTTGGTACTTTCGAGCTTCCCGTTGAGTGAATATTTTGTAAGGTTTTTCAGTATTGAAGTATGTGCGTACGTCGGAACTTATGTATGTCTGTAGTTTAGTTTTCTTTAGATGTTTATTATTAGATTTGGAAGACTCCATCACTAATTGCTCGATAGCCAAGATGCGCTGCGGAATGGCAAGCTATTTGGCCCTGGAGAACGGTTGCTCGTGGGTTGGAAGGAGGTTGGAATCTGGAAGAAGCCTCAACCCGTTTCTGCCGTGTCTTTTTTAAATGGAAGGTCTATATAATGCTTTTGATCTTTATCTGCATCTGAATTCATCATTTATTTTCTAGTTCCGTATAATACAATACTTCTTAATATCCAATGAAAATCAGAGTATAGTCATGTTCATGATATGTTAATCAAGTAGAGAAGATTTCCTTTAGGGATTGCGCAAATAGTGCATTGATTTTTCTTGAGATTTTATTTATGAAGTATTTTCTTTGTTATTCTAGATTTCTTAGAAGCTTCTTGTAATTTGAAGCACAGTTTTTTATTTATGTTCTTTTGATATGTAGACATGGAACATCTTTGTGGATTTATTATGAAGCTAAGGTACTGATTTATGAAGCTAAGCTAAGCTAAGGTTTATTGGTTTCATTTTGTCTTTGTTACATGTTTATTCTGCTTAAGTAACTTTTGTTTTCCTGTGACTTTGTTACTTTGAAAAGAACGGTGAAAGAGAGAGTATTCAAATAACGAAAGTATGAAAGTTCGATGGAAAGTGAACTTATTTTCTAAGTACCTTCCACTATGTTGCAATGGTGTGAATTATGAAGTCGATGGTTTCGGAATAATAATGTCCATAGGGCATTTCGTTTTGATTTTTGAAAAGAAACTCTTGAAGGTTTAATTTTTATAGGTAACAAAAGAATTTAGAACGATCAGCTTATCAAAATAGTGTGAAGAGTACATTGTGATTGGATTTTTGTTAGATTATTGAGAATGTAAGCCTCTGTTGGTTAGGTTCATTTTGGATTGGGTTCAATTTTTTGGACCAACTCGACCGAGTTAGCTAGGGTTCTCCAGTATAACTCAGAGTTAAATTTGTTTTCTTATAACTTATAAATTTAATTTATTTAGTTCTGTATAACACATTTTCTATAAGTAGAACTTGAAATTCGATCAAGAAAGAATACAGCCACAGCTATTAATGAACGAGTGAAGTGTGAGAGATACAGCGACCAACGACCAACTAACTTTCTTGGGAGTGTCGAGTGAACTGGGTGACTGCTTGGGAGAGATTTGAGAGGGGAATCGGTAAGGAGAGATGGACGGGGGAGAATGGCCATGGATGATGAGGAAGACAGTAAGATGGGTCTTCAATTGATATCCAATGCGGGAGGGATGGAAATTGGGGGTCCGTTTGGATTGAGGATCTTGGTTTTAAGAAAATACCTTTTTAAAAAAATCTATTGATTTATTGATTTTTTTTTATTGTTGTATATATTTTATTTCAGTTTATATATATATATAACAAACTTATGTAAGTTTGTAACAAGTGTTTATTTATTTTATTTTATTTATTATTATTACTAGTAGTATTGTAAGTGTGTGTTTTGAGATGGATACTTGGTAAATAATAGATCTGTAAGCTCAAAAATGGGAGAGCGCTCACGGGAATTGAGAGGGTGATGGTTCGAATCCATCCAGATCTAACTCCATGTCAAATGTCACATTCTTTGTATGCAAGTCTTTGGTGCTATTGCTCGGTTCAACAATTATTTTTTTTATTATTATTATTCAAGTGCATATTGTTTTGTTGTATCGTCGGATCCCTTGTTAGAGAAGTGATGAGATGTGTAATACACTAAATAACATTTTTAATTTTTTTAAATGAGGATATTAATGTAATTTTGAGAAATTATAAGTATTTATGCGTGTTCCTGGTTTCTGTTCATATTATATATTAATAGTAGGATATTTTTTTTAACTTCTCTTAAAGTTTAAAGATATTTTATAAAATTTTGTAAGTTTAAAATAATTTTGAAACAATTAATGATGATGGTATTTTTGAAATTTATTTATTTATTTATTTTTTAGGTTTAAGCCTATTTTTTCAAACTTTTGAAATTTCATAGGTATTTTTAAACAGAAAATAGAAAGTTTTAAGGTATTAGTCCTTAAGGTTTGATAAAATTTCATATATAGTCCCTATGATAGTTAAATTCTCTTAAGTAGTTCCTACCGTAGGGACTATATTTGAAGTTTTTATCAAACTATAGAGAATGCATTCAGATTATAAACCATAATACTTAAATTCTTTCTCCAAACAAAGGGTCTAACATTTCAATTTATCCTATAAATTCTATAATATTACAAAATAATAATTAATTTTTTTGTTAACATAAAACATGTTTATCAATAATATTTAGTAGGTAACTTTCCTCCCAACACACAAGAGTTACGTCCTTCTATGAGGGAATTAGTTTTTGAACTGACTGGAGGGTTGAAAAAGGCTTGGCCCAAGGCTAGACAACTTACTTCTACTAATCTCAGTGCAAAATATGTTGTGTTGTTTTGCATCGGGATTGCAAAATGGTGTCCTTCGTCACATCACCCTGTTCTATCAGTTTCTATGGCTACACTATTATTTCAAATTGAAAAATGTGCTACTTTTGACTATGAGGCATTTGTCATTGGACAACTATAGAGGCACATGGGTTCAAAAGCTCTCCAATTACCTATTGCGTATCCCTGGCTGATTTGTGGAATATTGTTATCCTAAAAGCTCGACCTTTTCATAGTAAATTGTTATTGAATTTGTAAATTACATTTATAAAGAGTAAATCCAATAAACTAAAATCCATGGCTACTATATGAATACTTGAACTTTATGTGGAGACATAAAGATGGATCAAGTTTGAGTAAATAGCCAAAACGATCTATAGTATACGAATAAGGTTGGGTACCCTATTTTGGTAACACTATTGGATACAACTCACTCTGTATTGATACAATTTTTTGTAAAATGCTACAAATGAGATGATCCTGATTTTTTCATGTATTGACATGAGGAGTGGGGGCATCCTATGCAATGAGTTTGCATAAGATCAGACCAAGAAATAAGTCATTTTTACTTTATAACGTCATTTACTGTTTAAGACCACTTAAATGACCTTGGTAACTTGAACTTAATCCAGAGCTAACTATGAACTTCGGTTTATTCAGGATTATTCTTAGATTTGCATAGGCGAGGCTTGGCTCAACAATGTCGACTCAATAAGCTTCCCTTTTCAAGGGAAAGACCAGGTAGATAGTTGGGGACATAGGGCAAAAGAGGGAATTCATGCCTACCCGATTTAGGGATAGGAGGACGGTTGTTCTCTTAAGTGTTGAATCCAAGTCTTGAACAAGGGCCCCACCCTCTCATTGGCCTGAAAGGGATCCGATTTAGTGATTGGATCACAAACCAATTGTTCATTAGAGGATAAGTGGAACCTAAGGAGCAAGATGTAATTTCAGGGATAAAACAACATTTTGACCCAACCGTTATTACAAAAACCTGTGAAGGGTCGACTTATTGGTTATGGTTAAATCAAGTGGACACAAATATATCTACGGAGAGTACAACTAACAAGCTATAGTGGTATGACTCGGTAGTTAACGAATATTGATTAATTCGGTCTAAAGAGTTTTAGCCAATTAATCTCAAATATGGAACTCATGATCTGTAGGTCCATAAGGTCCCTCTACTAACTCATAAAATATGAACAAATTGAATTAGTAAATTGAGTGAATTTAAAATGATTTCAATTTGAAGTGTTCAAATTGCAAATTAGAGTAAAAGGGTTTGTATAATTATATTTGATATAATTAAATGTTTAATTTATCGAAATTAAACAAAATTCGAGAGTTTATATTATTTAAATATTAATTACATGAATAGAATCCATGTTTTAAATTAGGCGTTTGATTAATTTAATATTTGATATTAAATTATTATTTAATTAATTAAATTTGTTTAATTAATTAAAATCAAATTAATTTCATTTTTATTCAATTTCAGAAATTAAATTATGATTTTTAAGTTTAATTAATTAAAATGAAAAATGGAAATCAAGATATTGGATAATTTGGATAATTTGATGTGTTTTGACAATATTCAAACATCTAGTCCATAAATTCTTTCAATTTAAGTGTTAATTGGATTCTTATTTCATTTTTGCATGTATTGGATGTATTAAAAACATCTAAAGTTTTCATATGAAAGATGATGAATTGCTGGAAAAGTGAGTTTTCTGCCGAAAGTTCATCTTCATCACAAATCCTCTGTAATCCCTTCTCATTTCATTTCAATCTTAAGTTCCACCATTCAAATTCAAGACTGAGAACAGTAGAGAAGATCTCTTGGTGGTTCATTGAAGATTTGAAACTTTGGATTCAGGAGAAGCAACTTGGAACTGGAGGAATTCTTCAAATGTATGTGTTTAAATTTATTTTGCATGCTTTTAGAACTCAAATTAAATGTAATTAGAGTGTTTATTAATTCTGAATGCATATGTTGCACGATTATACTTCTATCAACACTAAGTGCTGAGTTTGTCACGTCCTCTTTTGAACATCATCTTATGCATTAATTGTCTGAGGAATTTAGAATGCTCAATGATGTTATTGGTCATGCCTTTGATCGAAAGTGTGAGATTACCGTGCTGATGAATCTGATGAGATATGCTGCTGTTGATCAAAATCAGGGTGGGCCTTCTTTATGATATTTTTTTCAAGCCAGAAGGGGGAGTTGGTTGGTGTGCTTGGTAGATTGACTGCAGCTACAAACATTTGGTTTGGTGTTTAAGCTATTGGTTTGATTCTTGATTTACTCTCTGTTGCTTTTTTGCTGTCTTTGACTTTACTAGGACGTTACATATAATATCTGTATAGTGTGTTACGTATTTTCAAGTGATTTCTCCAGATCTGTTAGAGTAGTCGGCAACCAAATCTTTAGATTTGTAGGTCGATTTAAGAATATTTCATCCATGATGAGCTTGTTAAAAATGAAGAAGAATGTTCATGCCTAGAGAATGACATCAACAGATCTATGTGTGAAGTCCAATGCTTAATTAAAAATGTTAGAAAGGTAGCAAGGTTTTTCCACGAAATTACTTTTGTGACAAAACTGAATTGTGTTCCTCACGACACTACTATGTGTGTGCGAAGGTTCAAGTTATTTGGTATCTAGCGTAATTATTTCCCTAAATGGACTGTTGATCTTAGAGGTTGTTTGGGAGGCCGGAGTGTAATAAAGATTAATGGGAATATAATATGACATTTGTTAGAATGAGTAAGGAATCGAGAGCAGACCATTGTAATGTTTTGATGCTTTTTGTTGTTTGAATTTGATATTATATTATACTTGTTTGTAAATAATCGGGGGCTTTTGATTAATTTATTGATACATGTAGTGTGTTTGTATGTCGTTATTGATGCTTATAGGTATATAGAATGATATCCTTTTACATTGATAGTCATAAAGGATATCATTGATAATTATTACTAATGATATTTTCTATTGCTATTTATGTATTATGTAATGTTTGGAGAGATGAGGAGATTGGGAGATGGAAGCAAAAACTGGAGAAAAAAAAGAAAACAAAAGAAATAAAAGTAAACCGAAGAAAACAAAGAAAATTAAAAAAATAAAAAATCGAAGAAAGGAAAGAATATTAAAAAAACAAAAAATTGGAGAAAGAAAATAAAATTAAAAAGGAGAGAAAAGGAAAGAAAATAAAAAAAAGGAAGGAAAGAAAAAATTAGAGAAAATGAAAGAAAATAAAAAATAAAAAAAAGGAAGAAGGCATGCAACAAAACAAGAAACCGCAAAATTAGAAATTAGAAAAAAATTCAAAAATTGATTAATAAATATTTCTATATTTGCAAATATTTTAAAGATTACTATATTTTAAAAATTTTTTACTTATTGTTCTATCTATTACGAATATCCAATATTTTAACAAAAAAAAAAAAAAAAAAAACTCACATTTGGTATTCTTGTGTTGAAAGGATTTTGGCGCCAACTATGTACATCTTTTTTGCTTCCACGTTGCCCGTCATTGCTTTTGGCGAGCAATTGAAATCTTGATATTTCCATCGATTATTCTACATATCCATAGATTCAATATCGATGAAAAGTGAACCAAAATTGAAAATTTTTCAAAAAAATAGCAAGCAAATATAACCTAACATGAATATAATATTACAACAAGCATTTTAACTGATTTAAGAAGTGTATAAAAGGTTTATGTATTGATTTAGTTTTTTTTTTTAATTCTTGAAGGTTTACTACATCATAACACATTTTATCAAAATTTTTATCGACATTTTTATAAAATCGAGATCTCAACGTCTCTATTGACAACATGTGGGTATAAATCCTTATGCTAAATGTGAGTTATTTTATTTATTTTTTATTTTTTTAACAGATGGAAGGTTAAGCACAGTTGAAACTTTGGCTTCTACAGCCATTTGTGGCATTATTCATTCCATCTTTGGTGGCCAACCTCTTCTTTTTGTAGGAGTTGCAGAACCCACCATTGTTATGTACACTTATTTGTTCAACTTTGCAAAAGTTAGGAAAGATTTGGGAAGAGAACTCTTCCTCGCTTGGGCCGGATGGTAAGGACTTATTGAAAATTACAAAAAATAGTTGGATCACGAATCGAAGATCTACTATAACAATTTATGTCTTAGATGTCAGTTCTAAATTGACATTGATCACATATTATGATGATATATTACAAATAAAAAATATCGTATCGTGTGTCATTGTAGGATACAATGACATATTAGCTTTGATAACAATTTTAAATATGTCAATTACCGTTAAACTAAGCTGATCACTTTAGCTTGTCTCATCTTAATTTGAATCTTCATACATTTTTTAAATGTCTAAATTTAGTATCTAAACTTTTAATAAATCTTCAAATTAGTTCTTTTAGTTAGTTTAATTAATTTCAAGTCAATTTTTATCAAGCTTGGTAAAATGATAATAATAATTTTGAGGAAAATACCTTTTTGGTCATGGGTGTTTTAGTCTAATTTTCATTTGGTTCTTAAGTTTCAAAATGTTACATTTTTACTCTCGAGTCTTTGAATTTATAATATTATTTTTTGTACTTGAATTTTAAAAGTTACATTTTTCAATTGCATTTTGATTGGAGTATTGATTTGAAAATGTAACATTTTGAAGCTTAGGGATCCAATCAAAATAAATTCAAAACTCCAAGATAAAAGTGTAACATTTTGAAATCTAGGAACTAAAAGAAAAAGTAGACAAAAAAACTTAGGTTCCGTTTGGTAATCATTTGATTTTTTTGTTTTTATTTTTGAAAATTAAGCCTATAAACATTGCTTTCACCTCCAAATTTCTTTCTTAATTATCTACTTTTTACCAATGGTTTAAAAATCTAAACCAAAATTTGAAAACTAATAAAAGTAGTTTTTATTTTTCGAATTTGACTAAGAATTCAACCATGGTACTTAATAAAGATACAAATTATTGTAAAAAAAGAAAAAGAACATAGACTTAATTTTAAAACACAAAAAAAACAAAAAAACAAAAAACAAAATAATTAATAAATGAGGCCTTAGAGACCCAAAAATTACTTTTCTTAAATAATTTTCATTCAAGATGAATTGTGAATATTCTTCCACAATTTGCAGTGATAAAAAAATTTCTTTATTTTAATTACTTACTACTTGTTTTTTCTTTAGAGTATTATTTAGTTTAAATTTTTAAAAATTTTCAATCAATAGGTAGAAGACTCCATAACAATTTTTGGGGGCTTAAGAGACGGGATAAAATTTTAATTTTGGAAAAAAAATATTTTTGGTTCTTGATGTTTGGTGTGCATTTAGGTTAATAAATTTTCATTTTATGCCCAATGATTTATTATGGTAGTATCCCTAAACTTTCATTAGGTTTACTTAAGATGTAACGTCTATTTTTAACTATTTCGATTTTTTTGTTATGAATTTATTGAAATTAAACCCATTTTTTTCGTTGGTTACAAAGTTCTATACTTTTTTTTAGTGTACAAGAGTTGAATTTTTAGTCAAATTTCAAAAACAAAAACAAATTTTTTTAAAAAATATCTTTCTAGTTTTCAAAATTTGGCTTGATTTTTGAAAATATCATAAAACATTGATAAAATAACCAGAAATTTAGAGATGAAATGTATGTTTATAGGCTTAGTTTTTAAAAACAAAAAGTCAAAAAATCTAATGTTTAACAAAATGGACCTAAAAAAATCAATTTTTGCTTTTAGAATTTAGCTAAAAATTAAATATTTATTTATAGAAGAAAAAGTGAAGAAAAATATATAAGTTAAAAAACTAAAAAATTAAAAAAAAAAAAAGAAAAGAAAAAGAAACCAAATGGTTAATTATAAAGATCAATATTTGGTTTGATTGATTGATTATAATTGATAGGGTTTGCGTATGGACGGCTATGTTATTGATGCTTTTGGCGATAATCAACGCTTGTAATCTAATAAACAGATTTATAAGAATTGCTGGAGAACTTTTTGCCATTTTGATGTCTGCTTTGTTCATTCAAGAAGCTATCAAAGCAAGTTATATATATATATATATATATATGAGTAATTGCTTTAAATGGTATAATTATCGAAAATATTTTCAAATATAGCAAAATATCATTGTCTATCAATGATAGATCGTGATCATTTCACTTTTATCATTGAACGATAGACATCGATGGTCTTCTATCACCGAGCGATAGAAATTTATCGCGGTCATTTTACTATATTTGTAAATAAGTTAGCTTATTTTTCTTTATTTGAAAACAACCTATATATGTTTCAATATTTTTATTCACCAATAATTCAAATTTCTTGTTCCTAAGATTTATTGAATTAAATAGTTGAATTTTGTTAATTTATGTTTCATACTTGATAAGAGCGATATATAAATTAGGACAACTATCTTTAATGGTATGAGACATTTTGAATGAAACTAAAAGTAAAGCAAAAAAGATTTATGTTTAAGGTTAATAATAGAGTATCGTATCATATCATTGTAGAAATACATTGAGAGTCGTTTTTTTTTTTGTAATACTTAAAAAAGTAGTATTTTGAAGAATTTTATTATCAAATTTTAAAAGCAAATATTTATGCATGTTTTTAGTGTTTATCTGAGATTTTATATGCAATATTAAAAAATTTTGAAACATGATAACTACACTCAGCTTCCAAATTTCGAATTAATTATTTTTCCTTTTAAAAATTATTGTTTTTAAATCATTCAAACTACATTATCTATCATATCTTAGAGTTTTTTTTTAATGGAACGAGGTTGGAGTTTTGAAGATTTGAATCTTTGATTTGAAGGGGTGAAAAAAAATTCTTTAAACATGAGTTATGTTCAGTTTAACTATCGAATTTTACCGTTGAAATGATATAATGTTTAAGTTTTGAAGAGTTGAATGATTGCAGGGATTGGTAAGTGAGTACAAAATTCCCAAAGCAGAGAATCCAAATATGGAGAAATATGAGTTTCATTGGCTTTACACAAATGGTTATATGCAACAAATACTTTTTCAATTGGGTAATGATTAGATGTAATCGGCTGCACTTAACTATATGCATCTCCCTTTCTTACACAATATATATATATATAATATCTTTGTTTTAAAAAAATTATTTGTCACGTGTTAAAATTTTATTGGACAATCCTTGGGATGCACAAGACAGGTGTTACAAAGGGAGCACCTAGGTTTTTTTCTTCTTCTCAATAATATCATTTTATATATATTTGCTTCACCCATTATTGAAAATAGGTTAAAAATCTCATTGTCTATAAACTTTCATAGAATTACAATTTAGTCCCCATATTTTGGTTGGTAACGATGTAGTACTTATACTTTCAATTTTATAATAACTTTTAGTCTTTGCGTATTTTAAAATTTTTAAAGATTTAGTCCCTAGGGTAGAAATTGGTTTTACGATTTTATGAGATTTTTTTCATAAATAGATAGATAGGCTAATTAGAGAATCAATATTTTTACAAAATGCAAAGTCAACATTATAAAATAATAAAATTGTCATCTAATTTTGATGAACTTTTTAACATTAGAAACTAAATTGTTATAAATTTGAAAGCACAAGGATTAAAAATTGTTACATTCTAAAATTTAAGAACTAAATTGTCATAAAATTGAAAGTACATGGATTAAATCATTACAAACCAAGGTTGGATGACTAAATTGTTACTTTCATGAAAGCTTGGGGACTAAAAGTATTTTTTTTTTACATGAAAAATACTCCTAAATTAAACTTTGCTTATTTGTTTCAAAAGTATCACTGGGCTTTTAGTTGTTAGACTATTATCTTTAACCTTTCACACACATTTTAAAACAACACTCTTGAAGAGTAGAAGTTCTTTAGAATGTAGATAGAACATCAATAAAGCGGTAATCTGAAGTACTGTGATGCTGAGACTACGACGCTTACTTCGATCAAGTATGAATATCAACTTTTTGTTTAACATTTTAAAGACTTTTCTACTCTAATATTGGAATAATGTTAGAGAATCTACGTCAAATAATATTGCAAATTCAATATTTTTACTGGGGATGAAATTGGATTATTTTTTATGATTTAGCCTTGAAAATTTTTGTGCCTTGAAAATTTATTGTTATCTTTTGTTTATGATTTTGTTTTTAAATTGTAATAAAATCTTAATCGATTATGGATTTTAGAACAACTATTTTTTTTTATTATAGTATATATATTTTTTAAATAAATATAGATAAGAGGAATCCGAAGGTACACCAAAACATTTCAACTATGTCAACACATTTTTTTTTATAATTATTCTAATATTTTAGAGCAAACAAAATAATTCATAATTCAAATCATATGCATTTTTAACTCTCTCTTATAATAAATTTAGATATACATATTAATGTCAATATCCAAATATAAAAACAACTAAAACAATGTATCTACTCTAGTCATCAATAACTAAATTTGGCTAAAAAAAATATCATAACTAAACAAGGGTAATTAATTAGTGTTAATTTATCAATCATGTATCTTGTTGATCAAGTTAAATTGAAACTTATCGAACACTATTTTACTTCATATTGTACCATTAACTTTCTTAAAATTACAAAGGCTGTCAATTATTTAAAAGGCTACGACATTTTTCAACTAAACCTCAAGCTTAAGCTTAAATAGAATAATACAAATAACTATTTTGGTCATTATTCTACACCTATAGGACTTCGGTGTAATAGTACTTACCTAATATATGTTATTGTGATAGCTGTTATTGGTTCCTTCCAATAACTAATTGTCTAATTGTAAGCTATACCAATAGTAGCGAAAGTGAATATGGTTTAGTATTCATTCTCTTAAAGTCAGATGTTCAAGTTAATCCCTATTTTGGCTGTACTAAAAAAATTAAACCATAATCATAGAATTAAAATTATTATTATTTTTTATAAATTATATTGCTCTTCATTACTTTTCTCATTTTAATTAAACACATTTTTTCTCATATTAGGGTGGTTGAGTTCCTCTCATGGTTCTAGTGTGGACTGCATTATCATTCAGTGCTCCAACATAATTTCCTTCTGGAGTTCCTAGAAGACTTTTAAGCCCTTTGCCATGGGAATCTGCTTCTTTATATCATTGGACTGTGGTCAAGGTACATTCTTTTATCTCGAGAGTATGTTTTTGGAATGATTTTAAAATGAATATAATCACTTTTTTTCTCGTTCTAAGTTACTCTTAAAACATGTGAGATTATTAATAATTTGAAATCAACTTAATGTTTAAGTTTACCCTTTTAATTAAACACTATTTTCATATAATAGAAATTAGTTTTTGAACGATTAAGGATATGTTTGTGAGTGGTTTTCAAATATTTGCCACATATTACATGAGTCATTTTCAAAATCATTCTCAAACTTGCCTTGAATTATTCAAAATTAATTTTGTTTGTGTGAAAATATATAGCGTTTAAAAGTGTAAAACCAAACATTAATCTAGGAAAAATACCTTTTTGATCCCTAGGTTATAAATTTATGAGAAATGAAATTTAATTCTTAAAATAAAAAAGATTATTAGAAATGAAAAATTTTAAATTCAATTTTAGTTATGATGAAAAATAATGACACTTAATTAATTTAATTATTTTAAATTAACTAGTAGACGTTAATACTAAAAACTAAAAGTAAATATTTAGTAAAAAAAAAAAAGTGAGATTAAAAGTGTAAATCTTGAATCTTATGGACCAAATTGAAACAAAACTCAAACATCAAAAGTAAAATTGTAACATTTTGAAATCTAAGGACTAAATTGGAAATCAAACTCAAAACTCAAGAACTAAACATGTCACGTTTCAAAACCTAAGAACTAAATAGAAACTCGGGCCAAAACCTAAGAACCAAAAAAAAAAATATATATATTCTTCCATTAAATTTATTTTTGAATAATTAAAAGACATGTTCCAACATGATTTTTTAAAACTTCAAAATCGCTCCCAACATATATCATGCAAAAGTATATTGTTTTCGAGGTTTTTGAAAAAGACAATCGTGTCCACTTTACCATTTTCAAAAGTCACTTCCAAACATGTCATCTTAACTATTTTAAAATCACTCACAAGCATGATCGTTGTTAGTTTAGGATCTCAGAGTTTTTAAACCTATTAGATACACACTAGATTGTCATTGTCCTAATAATGGTTTCTTTTTAAATCTAACAAGTAATGTATATAAAATTGAAACTCATATCATATCATATAAATATATATGGTTCATTTTAATTAATGGAATTAAACATATGTTTTCTTGAACATGTTTTTATCCCAGGATATGGGGAAAATCCCTCCTTCATACATTTTTGCAGCTCTTCTTCCTGCTGTGATGATTGCAGGGCTTTACTTTTTTGATCATAGTGTTGCTTCTCAATTGGCACAACAAAAGGAGTTTAATCTTAAGAACCCTTCAGCATATCACTATGACATCTTGTTGCTTGGATTTATGGTAAACAACACTTTCTATATATATTATATATATCATTCAACATTGAACTTTGTGATTTGTTTCACTATTATCCTAGTTTATTATCCTTGACTCTTTCATTATCACTTATAAGCATTTACTAATTAAGGGACTACTTCAACTATGTTTGAGAATTTCCTTATTCAAGTGGTTCCACAACAATAAGAAGAATAACTCTTAATAACAAAATGATAAAAACCCGATAAGGAAGTTAAACATCTTTACTTGGATAGATGATCGATGATAAAGAAGAAATGAGAATTCATTTCTATCTCCAAGATTTTGAACTCTCCACCATCAAATTCATCAAACTAAATTGAAAATTCTAAACATGCATTCTAAACACAAAGATACATTGTTTAAAAGAATACAAGAATATAAAGAAAACTCTATGAGAACTTTTTTTAAACTTGTTCTTTCAAAAGAGAAAAATACAATCCTATTTATACTAAATGAAGAGTTCACAAAGAAATCATGACATAACCTTTCATCTATGTAGTTTAAATTCAGCTCACAACCCCTCGAATTTCCTACCCATGAATATTAATAAATGCAAATACATGAAATAAATAGATATACATATAGACTGGTGTAGTGATGATCCGATGATAAAGAAATTGTGATCTTCTCAATCACCTATTTAATTTCTTTATTAGAGGGTCACCCACTACGCTGTTCCATATCTTAATTTTTATCTAAAATTCTAAAGAATTTCTATTCTAATGGTAATTTTAAAATGTTTATGAAAGGTTCAAAAGCGACATATTGCAACTTTTGAAATTATAAGGATATTTTTTTAAAAAATAGACAAAGTTCAAGAGGTTTTTTTTTTTAAATTTATAACCTAAACATATATATGTTGTTACATCACTAAGTAGGGTAAAAATATCCCATTTACTAGAAAATTACTTGCTTGTACAATAAATAATAGTAGAGCTCTTACTTTTAGTGTAATTCCCTCATTTAATAATACAATAGAAATAGGCCAATAAAATAATAATTTCAATATTATTTCTATGATAAATATGATGTTAGACTTTACTTTGTGGATTACTTGGGCTTCCTCCCTCAAATGGGGTTTTACCACAATCTCCAATGCATACTAAAAGCCTTGCAGTTCTTAAGAGGCAGGTAATTAATATAAGATTAAGCACAAAAATGTAATAATATATCATAATATGTTATTTTGTTTAATTAGCTTAATTTTCTCTTCATTATTTATTTTGCAGTTGATAAGAAAAAAGATGGTTGAAAGTGCTCAGAAAAGCATAAAAAAGAAAGCTACCAACTCAGAAATCTATGTCCAAATGCAAGATATGTTCATAGAAATGGATGGTAGCCCAGCTGCTAGTCCACTAGAGGTAGTGTTCTTGTTTCTCGTTTTAGGTTAAATTATACAAAATTTAGTACAATTGAGAGTACATAGGAAAATTTAAATCACAGACCTCGTGGTTACTAACCATACACTCACATGTTAATTGAACTATGTTTGATTTGACAACATTATATAAATTTTTTAGGCTCACTTTAATGGAAATTAAAGATGATCATCTCCAAAGATACTCTTGGAAAGATTTTTAATATTCAAATCATAGAATAAAACTTTTCAAAAGTATAGGGCATACATAAATTCAATGCATTTGCATATAATTTAACCCATTTTATAAGAAAACATCCCCATAATTAACTTTTCATGAAACATTATTTTTTTATAATGTCCTTTTTGATAGGGTGTTCATGTCAAATTCGTGATGATCATGTATACTTTCGGACATTATTTGAGGTTTGAAAGAGAACATCCTAATTATCATACTCTATTTGTTTATACTCTAGATTTGTTATTGAACTTCATATAACGTTAGTGCGTCCAATTCTATATTTTTTTTTTTAAAAAAACATGCAAGGGAGTAGGAAAAAACTTTCACTCCCCTCGTAGTACTTTAAAATTTTCACGTATCTTACATTATGGAGCATCAAATCAATTAGTATATATATATACAATATGAACATATTCTTCATGCTTACATTTTAAGAAATTAATAATTACCTACCTGTCTCGTGTCTGTATCCGTGCTTCTGATTTTGATTTAGATATATGTTGTGCATGTGCAGATGGATGTAGTGGTGAAAGAACTAGAAGATTTAAAAGAGGCAGTTATGAAAGAAAATAACAACAAAGAAAATGAAAATGAAGAAGAGAAATTTGGTCATCTTGAGAAGCACATTGATTGTTATCTTCCAGTTAGAGTAAATGAGCAAAGAGTGAGCAATCTGCTACAATCAGTCCTAGTGGCTGCATTAATTTTTGCAATTCCATTGGTCAAGAGCATCCCAACTTCTGTGCTTTGGGGATATTTTGCTTATATGGCCATTGATAGTCTCCCTGGAAACCAATTTTGGGAAAGGATTTTGCTCCTCTTCGTCATGCCCAGTCGACGTTACAAGTAACACCTTTTCTTCTTCTATCTCTCGGTCTTTACTATTTGTCTTTACGTCTTCGATTAAATTATAAGTTTAATCATATCAACGTATGTATATAGGGCTTCATATATTTGTCGCAATAAGTTCACGTTGGTATGATACATTAATTAATTAAACTAACAAGTAATGATAGGAAAACAGGTGATGGAAGGAAGTACATTAACAAGTAATAATGGTAGACCCCTAATTAATGAGTAATACTTGGACGTAGTCTTGAGTCTTACACTCATATCCATGCATCTCCTATAATTACGAAGGACAAATTATATATATATATATCGTCACATGATAACTTGTGATTAGACACTTGGATATGCTGCACAAAGATAGGTGTAGTTTGAGATATAAGGTGTAGTTTGAGATATACTCAAATATTTTCTTATTGTATACTAAACAAGAAGCGAGAGAGTGGTGAATATGTAAGTTGGTGTGAATACGTGAGAAGAATGTCGTGGACCTGAAAGAATATTGTTATTTAAAGGGGTGTTGAGTGGTGAATATATAAGTTGTTAGGGTTATGTTGGGAGATATATATCTTTATGCTATTTTCTTGTATTTAGATCTAATGGATGAGACTTGGGAGAGTCTGGGAAGCTCTTGAATCGTCTTTATTACTTGTTGATAAGTAAAATTGAGTCTAAGGTTTATGATCAAATTATTTTGTCTCATTTGTCTAATCGAGTTTTGACCTATACCTTTTATCGTGTCATGTCGAGTGTCACCCGTAAATCTAACTCAACATGCTAAGTTAACTTTTTCGAATTCGATTGAGATTAATATGTTGGTAGTTGATGGATAGCTAATTTTATTATTTCAATACCTTTTTGGCAAGGTGCTAGAAAATGCCCATGCTTCCTTTGTGAAGTCAGTGCCATTCAAACATATAGCAATATTCACTCTCTTTCAACTTATGTATCTTCTTCTTTGCTATGGAGTGACTTGGATCTTTATAGCTGGAATCTTGTTTCCTTACCTTTCTTCTTCCTCATTACCATAAGACAATACATTCTTACCAAACTACTCCGATCTTGATACTTGCGAGAGCTCGATGCCGTTAAATATGAAGAAATAAAGGGATCCTCGAAGACCTCGTTTAGTTTTTCTTTCAAGGTACTTGTTTTTAACCTAGTTGAGTTATGCTCAAGTTGATATTTGATCATTTGTCCTTTTTATATAATATATATGTAAGAACCTAACGTTTTTTTCATTTTTTTTAATGAAAATATAATATTGGTTCTTGATTTCTAATAGGGAAAGGATTCTACTCAAATAGTTGAAGATGGTGATGATGTTGAGATGTGTGATGCTGAAATACTAGATATGTTAACAACGAGTTAACGACATCAATTCTCGATTCCAACAAAATGGTGAGTATAGTGGTGAGTATTCCCGCTTGTCACGTGGGTGACTCGGGTTTGATCCTCGACAATGGTGCCATTTTGTTCGGATCGAGAATCGATGTCGTTAGTTCGACTTCAAATCGAAACAAAGGAAAATTTATAAAATCACTGAACTACTCGTGCCTCAACTAACCTACATGTTCCTAGATGCAATTGGGTCCCCAGCGGCTAGAAAGAACTAGAAACACATGTATTAAGACTCAAAATAATCAACAAATAATCAATTTATTCTTTAATTCCGGATTTGCAGCGTTGCAACGCTGCACATTCTACCTTAGAGTGTGTTGCAACCTTACGATAGTGGTAGTTTCATAACTTCAAATTAGTCCCGTTTGACTCCGATTTCTTGGTTCTACCAATAACTCTTTTTGAGAGTTATCAGTATCATTTAGTCAAATAGAGTTTGACCTTATTACAGGATTAAAACATCAAACTAGAACTGTGAGGGGAGAAAAATCTATAGTTGGATCCCTATAGTTGAAATCTTGTTTCCCTATAGTTGGATACTTGCGAGAGCTCAACGCCGCTGAATATGAAGAAATAAAGGATCTCCGAAGACCTCATTTAGTTTTTCTTTCAAGGTACTTGTTTTTACCTAGTTGAGTCATGCTCAAGTTGATATTTGATCATCTGTCCTTTTTATATAATATATATGCTAGAATCTAAAGTTTTTTTTTCGTTTTTTGAATGAAAATATAATATTGGATTCTTGATTTCTAATAAGGAAAGGATTCTACTCGTATATTTGAAGATAGTGATGATATTGAGATGTGTGATGCTGAAATACTATATGTGTTAACAACAATAGAGGGGAGTTGAAGATTAGAACAAGAAGCTTCAATGAAGATGGACATGGTCAGGTATGAAATAGATCACAATTAAATCTAACTTTTTGAAATTTAATCACAATTTGAGATTGTGATAGTAAAATATTAGTTAAATTATATCCCATACTCATAAATGACTTTGAGGCATGTTTTAATTATTCTCATAGAATTTTAAGGTCTTGTTCGGTAATCATTTGATTTTTATTTTTATTTTTGAAAACTAAGCATTTCATCCACATTTCTTATAAAGATTTGCATTTTCTTAAGTACAATGGTTGAATTCTTAGCTAAATTTAAAAAATAAAAACAACTATTTGAAAGCTACTTTTTTTAATTCTCAAAATTTAGCTTGGTTTTTTAAACCATTAGTGAAAAGTAGATAATAAAGGAAGAAATTTAATGGTGGAAGTAGTGTTTATTAGCTCAATTTTCAAAAACAAAAACCAAAATAAAAAAATGGTTACCAAACAGGATTTAAAAGTTTCGGTTTAACTTTAGGACTTTGACATTTTTAAAAAATATACGAGAGGAAAGACTCTTTTCCCCTTAAAAATTAATGACATGGAAGAGTGTGGTTGATGGTAAAAATTAGAAACATAACTAACATCATGCTCATTTCTACCTATATATAAGATTAAAATCATTCTTACCTTTCATTTCAACTCAAAAAATCAATATCGTTGATGATATCATTCCATAAAATCAATTTTTTTGTCATGCTAATTTTTATGAACAAAGTCATATGTGCTTTACAATTTTTGTATATATCAACTATATGTCATGTCACATTTCATATATTGATTTTGAAACGAAAATCTCTATGAAAACAACAAAAGTTTAGGGTTAAGTGCACATAGACGATAATATACATTGAAACCTCCCAGAAGTTTGAACGATATTTGGTATAATTTAACGTAAAAATATTTGGTGGTGTGAAATAATTATATAATTAGATGTATGCATGCTTGGAAGAACATATTAATTAATATTTTATAATGTGAACATTTTTGTTGTAATGCAGGTCTATCCTGAAATAGTCGAAATAGATTGAAGGCTATTGTACAATATTTAGTGACAGAAAAATAACAAGAGAGTGTATGACAAATCCAAGTTCAAATGGATGATGAACATCAGTCATAGTTGGTTTTAGTGTGCTTAATGTGATTGTCATAAGAAATTTATTATATGTTTGTTATAAAAAAATATACTATATAGTTGTCCATGTAATGTTTATGGCAAATATAATGTAAAGTTGTCTATCATTTAAGGACTTCTTTTTTTTTTTTTTAATTTTTAAAATAACATATGATATATCCATCTCAAGTGCTTCTTCAAAATAATAATAATAATAATAATAATAATAAATTAATCTATTTTTTAAACTACTTTCTCAAAGGATTGTTTTACTAGAATTACTTTTTGATCATCTAAAATCACTCAACAAACTATATTAAACACACTTCAAATTAACACATTCTTTTTTCTTAGGTGCTGGTAGAATTAAAAGATCAATTTTATTAAAGAATATTTTTTCCCAAAGTTATTCCAAACACATTCTCACATATTATGTGTTGGATGGACATCATCACGCAGTGGAAGAAATCAGGATCCATAAGCATTCTAATTCATTAATGTTGATTGAAAAGAAACATGTTAAAAACAGAGTATAATGGGTTTCAAGAACTTACCTTGGCCGAACCAACAAAATCTCCATTTCTAGATTGAGTTGTGGGACTCAAAATCCTCCGAATCCTTGTGTAGACCACTACAAGATCTTCTCTACTATCCTCTTGATGTTCTAGATTGAGTTGTGGGACTCAAAATAAGCTAGAATCAAATGGAATATGAAGAAAGTTGAACAGAACCCATTGAAGAACATCTTTTCATCCGAATTTTTAAGCAAAAATTCAGTCGGTTCTTCCTTGATTTTTCACTCTAATCTCTTCAATATATTACAGACTATCATGCAAAGAGAAGTGTTGCATGGGATGCAGCTCATGCTTGGGGTAAATCAAGGAAGAGGTGGTGGGTTTCTTGTAAGCTACTTTGAAGATGAACTTGAAAACTCATTTTTCAAGTTTTGTGTAATTTTCCAATTTCTAAAAATCCATTTTGATTTTAAAATCATATTTTATTTTTAAAATCAAAATTTAATTTTCTAATAAAATTAATAAATAATTATGTTAATAATTTAAATAATTCTAATTAATTTAATATCCAATATTAAATTTACATAAATTCATCTTCATATATTTAAATCATATTTAAATATATTTTCTTCAATTTCGTTTGATTCTAATTTGAACGTTTCAAATTAACTTATCACGCTACTCTAGAGTTAACCCATTTCCGAGCTAGTAGGGGGACTTCATGGATCTATAAATCATGGGCTCCAACGATCCGAGATTAATTGGTTAAACTTATTAGACCGATCTAATCCCCATTCGTTAACTAATGGGCCACTCTACTAAAGCCCATAGTTGACTCCCCTGATATATTATGTCCACTCGATATAACCATGATTAGTAAGTTAACCCTTCACAGGTTGTTCGTAATAACGGCTGGGTCAAATCTTTGTTTTACTTCCGAAATTACCTCTCGTTCCTTAAGTCCCCTAAGTCCCCACTAATCCCTTAATGAACAATTTTTTTGTGATCCAATGACAAGCCCCAGAATCAGCACTTAAAAGAACAACCTCTTTACTATCCCTAAAGTGGGTAGAAGTGAATTCCCTCTTGCACCCTATGTCCCCAGCTATCTATCCGGTCATTTCAATCATATTGAGCTGGCGCTGTTGAGCCAACCCTCACCTATGCAAATCTAAGGGCAATCCCAGGAGTTCATAGTTAGCTCAGGATTAAGATCAAGTTACCTAGGTCATCGCTTTGAAATAGTCAGTTTTAAACAATAAACAACGTTATAGAGTAAGAGTGACTCATTTCGTGGTCCGATCTTGTACAAACTCTTTTGCACAAGGACACCCCCTCCTTATGTCCAACATGAACGAATTAGGATCACTTCGTTTGTAGCACTTTACAACTCCTTGTAACAACTACAGAGCAAGTCGTATCCATTAGTGTTACCAGAATAAGGTACCTAATCTTATCCATGTATTATAGATCATTTTGACTATTTACTCAAACCTGATCCGCCTTTATGTCTCCACACAAAGTTCAAGTACTCATCAAATAAGGGACTTTTAGGTTTATTGGATCTCTATTCAAGCAATAGATCTATTCAATAACACCTTTATTGAATTTTCAGAATAAGCTCCATTGTTTACATACCACGAGTTTTAGGACATAAAACCCAACATTATGCATGTTCAACAATATTGACACATGAAAAAAAATTTAGGTGCAATCGAGTCACACTCATCTCTTGTGTTGTCCAACCAGCACCCCATGAGATTGTGCCATAAGACACAATTTTTTAAGAAAAAAATGATTTTTTGTGTGTGTGAGTAAAAGAACAAAAGAGTATGTGGATAGACACATCACCAAAATGACCAAATGGATACATAGAACATCGTAACTTAAAATCTCATACATTTTTTAAAACTGGAGTTACAAGCTTTTACATTTTTATTTGTAAAATATGATATTTAACATATTACTACTTTTATAGTACAAAAATAGAACAAAACAATCAAATTAAAACTTCACGTTAAACTAGCACTTCAAAAATATATTTCCTAAATGCATTAAAAAAATTCTAGGCTTCTTGAATCCATATTAAAGTATACTGTACCTCAAACACAAACTATTCAACTCCGTAGATTATATAACCTCACAACTCTCTTTGCACTTCAAACATCCTTTAAATATCTCAGTTTTCAATTGCGAATCACATTTTTGTTTCCTTTTTCCAAGAAACAAGAAATTTGTAAGAAGGAAGAGGATGAGAAAATCAAAACTATGATTTCTCATTGTTAGTTAAAACCAAAGATCCAAAAACCAACATAATAATATTACTAACAATTGCTTGTGGAGTAAGAGTAGCATCAACTTTTATAATACCTTCACTATCATCAATTTGCAACAAATCCAATTGGGATTTCAAAAGAGTTGAAGGCATGAAATGGTTCCCTTCTTTGGCTCTTTTCTCTAATCTTGAAGCAATCACTTCAGCTGGAGCATCCAATAGAACAAACTTCACCACACATTTCATTGTTTCCATTTTTTCATAATTTTGATCACTTGATCTCAGAATCTCTCTATAGTGTTTTTGTAGAGCTGAACAACCAAGAACTACACTTCTTCTACATGTTATGTTTTCTCTCAAGGTATCTCGAATCTTCTCGAGCCATGGTATCCGATCTTCGTCCGAGAGAGGGATTCCTTTCGACATTTTTTCTGCTCATAATGGTGATATACAAATGTTAGCTTCAATCTCAGGGTGAGTTTGAAATGACTTTTGAAGAGTTGTTTTTCAATTAGAACACTTGCGAAA
Source organism: Benincasa hispida (assembly GCF_027475165.1). Taxonomy (NCBI): domain Eukaryota; kingdom Viridiplantae; phylum Streptophyta; class Magnoliopsida; order Cucurbitales; family Cucurbitaceae; genus Benincasa; species Benincasa hispida. The sequence goes on along the minus strand of NC_143489.1, from coordinate 19,039,519 downwards.
AAAAAAAAATACTCGAAGCCAAAATCTATAGAAGTTTTGAAAATTACTTTTATTTGTTCATAATGTTTAAGCATCTTTTTCAATTTACTTCTGTTTTACAAAGTTTCAGTTTAGTACTTTACTAATTAAAATTTTCAAATTTAGTCCATATTGTGAATGCTAAAATTGATTGATGATGAACACTTATGCTTAGTAAACTGAACAAAATTTAATGAATTACTCAGAATGTCTACCGCTTTCTTAAAATTTGGATAAATAAATAGAATTTAAGTTAAATTACAAGTTTAGCTATTGAATTTTGAGATTTATGTTTATTTGATCATTAGACGTTGACTTTCAAAAGTATTTAATAACTTCCTAAACTTTTAATTTTGTGTTAATAGATCCTTTAACTTTCAATTAGGATTTGTTAGATTATAAATTTGAATTTTATATCTAAAAGAAGTATAAACATTAAATTCTTTTTTTTTTTTTTTTGTACATATCTATGAATTTTTTAAAAAAATATCAAAAGTTTGGAGACTAAATTTGTAATTTAACCTACAATTTATAAAAGGTAAGTTTATCATCAGTCTAAACATTCATTAAACAATGAATAGCTAAATTGAAAAATGTCAACAATATCTTAACTAATATTTAAGTTGACTAAAAAATTAGAAAAAAACAAATAAATAATACTCTTTTAAGTCTCATTTGATAACTTTTTTGAGTTTAGTTTTTAAAGTTTTGCTTGAAATTTTCCATAACAATTTAACAAATATTGAACAAATTTCAAAACTAAAAGTGTAGTTAAACCTCTCTTAGCGAGATTACATGTTTTATATCAATTGAACGCTCAACATTGTCAAGATTTTGTATACTTAATCATCTAAGTAAATGAATAAAAAAAATCATGTTTTTGTCCAATTTTAAATAAATAAAAGGTTAAATTACAAATGTAGTCCATATCCATATGATTTGGAGAAAACTAGAATTAAGTCTCTCTAATTTATAATTAAAATTTAATCCTCACTCCTCTTAATAGTCCATACACAAGAGGTTTATTAGATCATAAGAATTATTTATTTAGGAAATTTTTTTTATCAAATCATAAAAATTAAATTCTAGTTTAATCTCTTTATCATACCGTAAAAACTAAATTCTAACTTTAAAAACTATAGAGATTAAATTCTAATATATTTTTTTATTCGTATGAACCAAAATTATAATTTAAACTTTAAGGATGTGTTTAATGCAATGACTATTCTAAGACTATAATAATCATTTCTTGTTATAGTACATATTATTTTGTATACTCCATCAACACTCATTTGTTACCGTTTTTACTATTTGTTACAGTTACATTCATCATTTTTTAATTATTTTTTAATTATAGTTTACATCTCAAATACATACTATTATAATCCAAACTAAAATAATCTACATCTCAAACACAAACTATTATAATCTAACTATAATAATATAGGATTATAATAACTAACTCTTTACCTCAAACGTTCCTAAATGTTAGTTCTAAGAATGAAAATGATTTAGGAAAGTATAAGAAAAAAGAAATAAGTTGAAGGACCAAAACCAAAATAAAACAAGTGAAGAAATGAGCTTGTGGTACCCTTGTTAGAGATTGGATGAAAATCATCGGCATCAAGAAAAGTGAAATCCAAGGCCTTGCCCAGCATCTCACCAATAGTACTGCACCACACACACACAACCATCCAGTATTAAATGATTTTTGAGAAAGACGATTTTTAAATATATAAAAATGAATCAAAATATTTATAAATATAACAAAATTTTACTGTCTATTTGCGATATACCGTGATAGACTATTATTTGTATCTATCTATGTCATAAAAGATACAGTTCATAATTTTGTTATTATTTCATAAATATTTTCAGCAGTTTTGTCATTAAAATAATTTTTTATAATATAAATAATAAACATGTTATAACTTATTTTAAAATCATAAAATATTTATTTACTAGTTTATTAGATTATTGTTTTAAATGACAAAACTGCTGAAATTATTTTCAAATATAATAAAATGTCAGTCTATTACTCGCTCATGGATATCTATAAGTATAAGTGATAACTGATAGACACGGATAGATGTCTATTAGAAACAGTAATATTTTGTTATATTTGTAAATAAATTGGCTCATTTTCATACATTTGATAACAACCTTAACCCTAGTCATAGTTTGAAATTTCGATTGAAATCTCAAAATTTCAAGATTTTAATAGGTTCAAAATTTCGGTAAGGGGGAATTTCAATTTTCCCTCAATTTCTCGAAATTTCGATTTTCCTCCAATTTCTCAAAATTTTGAAATTTTCATTGATATTTCGATATTTCCATAGATATTTCAAAATTTCAAGTTTTTCGTAGCAATTAGCTATGCTAGCTCAACTATAGAAATGATACAATATAAATCTAAATGTAGTCTTACTTTATAGAAATAATGATTAAAAATAGTTAATTATAGTCTAATTTAACCACAATCAAAGTTCCATTAACTAATTATAACAATTTCCATCCATTTCTATAAATTTTTTCAAAATTTTTACAGAAATTTCTATAAAATCAAGACCTAGATATTTTATATGACATCGATGTTCCGAAACTGAGCCTTAATTTATATTTATTTTTTGAAATTTTTGTTCTTATAATTTCCCAACGACATTTTATCCATATTTTCATCTCACAATTAAGGCCTACAACTCATCAAATCATGGAAAGAGGGGAAACAGGGTCCATTCGATCACAGAGAATAGGCGAATTCTACGGAAAGGATTCCAGATCTTGAGCATCAAATTCAATCAGCGACTCAAAATGCATCTCTGCTGATAACTAACTAATTTCTCCACTACTAGACTCTAAATTGAATCAATCAATCGATCGATTTACAAAGTCGATATATTCAGAGAAGACGAAGAATCGACATAGGTCGGAGAGAGTGAGAGGAGACTTACGATTTTCCAGAACCGCAGACGCCCATGAGCACGATCGCCATAGCTTGAATGAGAAGAAGAATCGGAGATTAATAAACTCAAATTTTGAATGAAACTTACCATTATGAGACCTGAAATTGAAGAATCGAATAGAATACCATTCAAATTTGGATGCTAGAATCCTTATGCCAGGTGATGGACAGAGAATGATGAAATTTTTGGGCAAAGTGGTGAGAGATGGCAGTTGAGAATTGAAGACGAGAACAAAATTAATATCTATTGTTAAAATTACCAATTTGGCCCTTATTTTTCCTTTTATTTCTTTTTGTTTTAATTTCCCACTTAATTGACTAATACCTATTTCTAATTTCTTTTTTTTTTTTTTTTTATTAATAAACATATTTCTAATTTTTCAACATCTACTTGATTGAATAACAAAAGGCATTTCTACTTTAAAAAACTTCTATAGATATATAAGTTTAATTTTTTATTTATATATTTATGTGAATAATTCCATAAAATTTTATAATAATGTTTTAGTTAATATTACTTAATCTCAATATCATATATTAGTGCATTTAAAGTTACATTTATATGAAGGTTAAATTATAAATTTAGTATATTAGTTTTAAAAATTGCAACTAATAAATTTTTATAATTTCAACTTTGGTTCTAACAAGTCACTTAAAAATATCTTATAGAACAAAATAATTTGAATTTTAAATCTAAAAAATCTAAAAAAAATACTAAAAGTGTTTAAAAATTAACCATTTTATTAGAAAAAAAATTAAGCCTTCAAATTTCAAAATTTTAGTTAATAGATATACTAATTTTTAGAAAATCTCCAATATCATATTTAGTAGGTACAAAATTAAATTTGATGTCTAATTAAAATTCATTTTTTAACATTTTTAATATGTAAAAGAGCTATTGGATGCGAAATTGATATTTTAAGAATCTATTAGACACAAAATTCAAGAATCCAGGAACCTATTAGAAAATTTTTAAAGTTCAAGCACTAGATAGACACATATCTAAAATTTCATGTCCTATACTTCTATCCTTATATAAAATTATGTCCCCGTAACATAAATTCTTAGATCCACTATTGAATTAATAGGATGGAAATGGAAAGGATTGGATTGTAAATAGATAATAAGTTTGAGACTACAAACTCATACCCATCGGAGAGTATCCAGCCATTCCTCCATGGATTACGGTCCTCCCTTCCAGACGCCCATTTATCTTCCTCTACCTCACCACATGTCCCTCGACAACCAACTCCAACTACCGTTGTTAGTCAATTTCGACTAAAATACTTGATGATCGAAAAAAGAGAGGAAAAAATAAAAAAAAATACCTATAATTATTGGTATTAGGCTAATATTGAGCATAACACGATTGAAATGAAAATATATACTATCAATCTCGAAGTCAGAAGTTTGATTCTCTCATATTGTGATTCTCTCACTTTCAAAACACTTTTAAAGTCAATTTTTAAACTGTTTTTATCAAACGAATTTAAATAAAAATGATTTTTTTAAAAAAAATATTTTTTCTCGGACCAATCAAAACAATCCATCCAAGAATGTGATTTACCATTTTTGTTTCAAATGAAGAAGCCACAAACTCCAATTTACAAAGTGGATCTGTCATTATTTTTAATTATAAAAACAAAAAACAATAAAGTTCAACAAACCCAAAGCTATTGAAGAGAATCAATAGGATGATATCACTGATTTTCAGGTTGATGAAAAATTAACCTATAACATATCATTTTTATTATTATTATTATTATTATTATTTATTTTGCCTAATCAAGCTTCAAAACACAATAAATAAATATGTGCACTGAAATTTTAAAAATATGTTATTTGTTGGAAAAACATTGGTATATTATGGTAGTCAAAATTTAATATAATTCAAATATTAATTTGACCTAATTACTCAAAGAAGGTATAAATTTTATTAACAAATTCTTATATATTAATTATTAAAAAAACATATTCTTATATATGTTTTAAAAAATCTCCCTACACATTTGCCTATACCTTCCATCACTATCAAACCATAAAAATTCATTTTAGTTTATGTAATTTGAGATTTGTTTAATTATAGTTACTATCCTTTTAAATATCTAATTATAGTCCTTAAACTCTCAATAAATTATCTTAAATTTTAGCCTTTCAAAATTGGTTTTTATCAGAATTGATTAAATAATAATGATAATTTATTTTTAAAAGTTATCAAAAAAATTCTAATAAATAACAAAAAGATTTTTAAAAAATCAATAATAAACTAGTGATGGAAATAGATTTAAGATTTATTGAAAATATAAGAACTAAAATTGTACATGTAAAGACCACTTTAAGAAACAAAAAGAGTCTTACTAAAATTAATGTAGCTCAATTGACATCAAACATGTACTATCAACATCAAGATAAGAGGTTTAATTCCCTAATTCCAAATATTCTATACAAAAGAACAAACAACTATTCCCAAATGTCACATATTGTGTATATCTATATATATATATTTTTTAAAAAAAGAAACAAAAAGTTTAATTTTCAACACATTTAATATTTCAATATTGAATTCATTTATTAACCAAAAGAAGTATCCTATGTATTCCTCAATGTTAGAGTATTTAATATTCACTACTATAGAAATTAGATTACTTGACGTTTTTCCAATGTCAAGTAAAGGGTATACTTGACACTTATAAAAACGTCAACTATTTGAGTGTCAAGTATAGTGTGATAACTTGACTCCAAAAAAAACGTCAAGTAATATATTTCTTGATACAATTTTTGTGTCAAGTAAGATAATACATTTGACATTGGTGGTATGTCAAGTTTATTCAAGTGTCAAGTATAGTATGATACTCTTTGACGTTTTTTATGTGTCAAGTATATGTCTTTTTGTTTTCAAATTAAATGCCCCAATCGATATTTCTCATTTTCTACCTTGTATTCCAACAATACAATTACATTAAATAAATAAACATTATACATTTAAGATCTATCAACTAAATATATTCACTAAAAATCCATAGTTCAACTATGAATACCCCTCACAAATTACAACAATATTTCTCTTTCACATGTACATGCATAAAATAAAATCTCAACTATTGCTTTTGTATACAAAACTCAACTTTCAACAAACACAAAAGTGACAAATTCTTTAATAAATAACCTCTCAACAAAGTACATTATTTAATCTATACATTGAGCTTCTAAGTCTAAAGATCGAGAACTAAGGGTCAGGCAAGCCATGTTTAAGCAAGTCAACCTACAAAATAGAATAAAGAGTTTCAGCAACTATGTAACAATTCAAAAGAGTTTCAAGGCCTTAATACCTATCAAAACGTCTAAACATCTAACTTTGTTCGACAGTGGCTCCAATCCCTTGAAATCTTTGAATTGAACATCAAAAATTGAAAATAACTCAATTAGACCAATACTTCAATGGGTAACAAAAAACTATTAATACTAACCTCCAAACTTACGAAAATCTTGTCAAGATCGATCTCAAACCTATTGGACAATAACTCAACTCCTTCCAACACTTCAAAATCAATCCGATCATCAAACATTCAAACAAGAAAATCATTACAGAAGATGCTACATTAAAACCCAAATCACAAATTCATTCAAATACATCCAAAACACTTACCCGAATCTATGACAGTGGCTCCAACCCCACACAACATGCTTCCAATCTTCAAACTCCGCTACAACCTGAATCTATGACCCAAACATAATAGGTTTTTATCAGAACTAACCCAAAATCAAACAATAATGAAGATTATGCATATAAACCCACAAAATTACCAAACCTTACCCAAAACAAGGATTGGGGGCATTCGGCTACAGATCTGGTTGAGGTTGAAGCGACGGAAGCATTTGGCTACAGATCTGGGTGCGGTTGAAGACTCGGGAATGACGTGCATAGCTGGACGACTGGCGTGGCTGAGCAGACGACAAGGGAGCTGAGCAGACGACGAGGGAGAGGGCTGGCGCGGCTGAGGAGACGAAGGAATGAAAAACTCAATAACAGTGGCAAGAATGGAGGCGAGGGGAGAATAAAGGCTGATGACGACTAGGGCTCTTGGGCGCACAGAAGAAAAAAAATTGGAGGGAAAGGGAAGGTCGTGAGTGAAATGGTGAAGGAGGAGAGAAAGAGTTTTTAATTTGAGAGGGAAATATTATTTTATTTGATATTTTTGGTAGGAGGGAAACTAAATTTGAGAAGGAAATGAAAATGGGAGAGGGAGGAAAACAAAAAATAAAGTCTCTACACGATCGCTGAGTAAAGTAAAGGAGGAGAGAAAGAGTTTCTAATTTAAGAGGGAAATGAAAAGTAAAGTCTCTACACGATCGTTGAGTAAAAAATAAAGTCTCTACATGACCGCTTAACTCTGCTACACGATCGCTGAGTAACACTAGACGATTGCCCACAAACACCCTGCGATCGCTTATCTGAAACTACACGATCGCTTACCAATTTCTATACGATCGCCTACCAAATGCTACACGATCACTGAGCTCTGCTACACGATTGCTTAGTTCGGCTACACGATCGCTTAGTAGAAGTAGACGATGAGTGGTACATAATTGGAGGCCTATCAAATATCCGAAATATTCCGTCAATCTCCGCTTTTTTAACCCTTTTACTTAACACAAAAAAAATGTCAAGTAAGAGCTCCTTATACTTGACACGTGAAATGTGTCAAGTAAGACCTTATATTACTTGACACGAAAATCGTGTCAAGTAAAGGTTCGCGTGAAAATATCCTAAATATTCCGTCAATCTTTGCTTTTTTAACCCTTTTACTTGACACGAAAAAAATGTCAAGTAAGAGCTTCTTATACTTGACACGTGAAACGTGTCAAGTAAGATCTTATATTACTTGACATGAAAATCGTGTCAAGTAAAGGTTCGCATGAAAATATCCTAAATATTCCATCAATCTCCGCTTTTTTAACCCTTTTACTTGACTTTTTTTTGTCCAAAATCATATTACTTGACGTTTTTTCCACATAAATATCAAGTAATTAAAAACTACAAGTGTCAAATAATGTAAATTTTGTAGTAGTGATTATGTGTAACAACATTTTATATTATGTTTTTTAGTTTAGGTTATTACATATGTTATTTATTTTAGGTTATTTTATATATGTAAATATTATTTATACTATTTAAGTAGGGTAATTATAATGAGTAGCACTTTTAAAGCTAATAATTAAATATAAAACAATATTTTAAAATAATTTCAACTATAGCAAAATCTATCAGTGTTAGATTCTATCATTGATAGACTCTCATTAGTGATAGATTTCTCTATTAACGATGTGGTCGAGAGCGTTGGTCTAAATTTTTCTATATTTGTAAATTCTTTTACATTATACTATAATTGCAAATTATTTGAGCTGAATTACTGTATTGACAAGTGCTTTATTTAAATATGCTTTCAATCTCATTATAGAGACTAGAGAGGCAGTTGAAAATCTTATTATCTCTCTACCTCTCTATATTTTCTCTGTAACTCTCAATTTCCCTTAAGTCAATAATGGTACTGGCAGTACTAGATTTGTCATCTACTCAACTCAATATTAAAGTCAAGAAATCATATTTTAAAAGAGTAAAATAAAACAAAACTATGTACTACATTTAAATTTAAAGTGTAGAGTTGGGACTTCAAACAAAAAAAAATGTAAAGTTGGGACTTCAAACAAAAGAATGTAAAGTAGGGAGAAAATGTAGAGTTGGGACTTCAAAAAAAAAAAATGTAAAGTTGAAATAAAGAAAAAAAAATTCTACATGAATCCCAAAAATAGTTTTAAAAAACAAATTCACACCTCTGAAAACAAAAGAATAGAATCAAATGATATAGAGCAATTACAATCAAATGATAGGTAAATAGGTGAGGGAAGGAAGTACGACGAGTAATGGTAGGCCCTTAATTATATAATGTGAATATTATACTCATCTTCATGCATCCCCTACAATTACGAAGGAGCGAGTGAGTGAGATACACTCAAATATTTTTCTTATTGTATACTAAACAAGAAGCGAGGGAGTGATGAATATGTAAGTTGGTGTGAATACGTGAGAAGAATGTCGTGGACTCGAAAGAATATTGTTATTTAAAGGGGTGTTGAGTGGTGAATATATAAATTGTTAGGGTTATGGTGGGAGATATATATCTTTATGCTATTTTCTTGTATTTAGATCTAATGGATGAGACTTGGGAGAGTCTGGGAAGCTCTTGAATCTTCTTTATTACTTGTTGATAAGTAAAATTGAGCCTAAGGTCTATGATCAAATTATTTTGTCTCATTTGTCTAATCGAGTTTTGACCTATACCTTTTATCGTGTCATGTCGAGTATCACCCGTAAATCTAACTCAACATGCTAAGTTAATTTTTTCGAATTCGATTGAGATTAATATGTTGGTAGTTGATGGATAGCTAATTTTATTATTTCAATACCTTTTTGGCAGGGTACTAGAAAATGCCCATGCTTTCTTTGTGAAGTCAGTGCCATTCAAACACATAGCAATATTCACTCTCTTTCAACTTGTGTATCTTCTTCTTTGCTTTGGAGTGACTTGGATCCTTATAGCTGGAATCTTGTTTTCCTTACCTTTCTTCTTCCTCATTACCATAAGACAATACATTCTTACCAAACTACTCCGATCTTAATACTTGCGAGAGCTCGATGCCACTAAATATGAAGAAATAAAGGGATCCTCGAAGACCTCGTTTAGTTTTTCTTTCAAGGTACTTGTTTTTAACCTAGTTGAGTTATGCTCAAGTTGATATTTGATCATTTGTCCTTTTTATATAATATATATGTAAGAACCTAAAGTATTTTTTTTCATTTTTTTTTAATGAAAATATAATATTGGTTCTTGATTTCTAATAGGGAAAGGATTCTACTCATATAGTTGAAGATGGTGATGATGTTGAGATGTGTGATGTTGAAATACTAGATATGTTAACGAGTTAATGACATCAATTCTCGATTAAAACAAAATGGTGAGTATAGTGGTGAGTATTCCCGCTTGTCATGTGGGTGATTCGAGTTCGATCCCCGATAATTGTGCCATTTTGTTCGGATCGAGAATCGATGTCGTTAGTTCGACTTCAAATCAAAACAAAGGAAAATTTATAAAATCACCGAACTACTCATGCCTCAACTAACCTACATGTTCCTTGGTGCATGATAACTACAAAATAAGACAATAAACACATAAAATGAGCTAAGTATCTAAATGACAATAAGGGTATGAAGGATATGAGTTGGACTCTATTTTTCCAACACTTGAGTTTGAAAACATCATTTTTGGAAATACAATTGAAAGATAAAACACTAACATATAAGTGCAATGCAGATGGAAAACAACAGACGTACAGTCTTTATGGGTTTCTCCATGCTTTTCAGGTAATCTAGTTAATTTGATTTAATGAATATTCATTGAATTACACCACTAATACACACTTACATTTCATATAGGTATGGACATACGAAACAATTTCATCATTATCTTGCAAATAAATTGAATGATAATGCGATACCACGCATTTTGAGATAGTCATGCTCACATTTTTCTCCATATGGAGTTATTAGAGACAAAGTCATTGGCTCATATGCAGTATGTTCATTTTTTCTATTTTTGATTTAGATTTTTTTTTTTTTTTATGATTATAGCTTCTTAGTTTATTTATTCATGATTAAAATCTTTTGTAGGTAAGGATCATATGCAATTAGGCGCCAATTCTCAGTCGGGCTCATGTAAAAAATCATAAAATAATACTAATTCCTGGTCGGGCCCATGCAATTAGGCGCCAATTCCTGACTCAGCTCATGCAAAAAATAAAATAAAATAGCTCATGCAACTAGGCGCCAATTCCTGACTCAGCTCATGAAAAAATAAAATAAAATAGCTCATGCAACTAGGCACTAATTCCCGGCTGGGCTCATGCAAAAAAAATAAAATAATACTAATTACCGGTCGGGCTCATGCAACTAGGCGCCAATTCCTGGCCGGGCTCATGCAAAAAATCATAAAATAATACTAATTCTCGGTCGGACCCATGCAATTAGGCACCAATTCCTGGTCGGACTCATGCAAAAAATCATAAAATAATACCAATTACCGATCCGGCTCATGCAAAAAATCATACAAAAATCATCCAAATGCACAAAAATCCATAAAGGTGTGCAACATAATTAGTAATAAAAAATCCATACATCACTCAGCAGTATTGAAAGGTTGATTGCAAGTCGTTTTGTTGTGACCTCTTTGCCACATCTAGAACACCTGTGGACTTGACGAAATTCACCTACAGAAGGAAATCTTGTTGTTCGTGGGCGACCTACTCTTGGAACTCTTTTTGGAGGCAATGTTTCCACATCGACGAATTCCAATGATTGCTTCCACTCCAAAAAGTGTCCAAGTAGTCGTATAGATTTAGCATATGCAGCCAACACTGATTCAACAGAGTATACCCATGAACAAAGAGAGATAGGATCAATATTCCGAACCCTGCATGCAACAATCGCGTGTGAACAAGGGATTTCATAATAATCAAACTTGCGACAAGTGCATATTCTTGTGTGAATATTTACATGGCCTCCTAAACCTCCATCTATCACCTCGAACTCATGTTGGTCAATTGGCCTAACTTCATGTCTGTTTGCTTTGTCTACCGCGCCACGAATTATTGCCATTGCATAGTGTGACAATCTTGACGTACTATTTGATGAATCCGTTTGACATTTGTAATACAAGTCCTGTGACCAACCTCTAATATGGTCTAAAAATTACGTGATTGGTAACTGTAGTGCATCATTTAACACTCCGTTTATGCACTCTACGAGGTTTGTCGTCATTTGACTGTATCTTCTGTTACATTGGTACACCCTAGCCCATTGCTCAAGACCAATATCTTCTAGGTATTTGCGTGGACCTAGATACCCTGCAAATTGACTCAAATGGTAGTTGAATACATACTCACGAATTTCCTTGGCTACTTTGTCGAAAATATCCAAAATAGCTTTATTCTTAAAATTAGTTAATAAATTAGCTTCAAGTGATGGATGCAGATACCATGAAATACTTCTGGGAAAACCGTGATAATTGCCTTTTTTATGCTTGGGTGTCTATTTGATATGATAACCAAATCACGAATTTTCCTAATTACACATCTTAGTTTCCGAAAAAACCACACCTAAGATTCATCAGTTTCTCCACCATATACACTGAATGCGACTGGGTATATTTGATTATTTCCATCAACCTCAGTCGCAAGCAGGAGTTTACCACTGTACTTACCTCTTAAATGTGTTCCATCTACAATTAAAACAGGGTGAATGCAGTTTAGAAATCCTCTAATGGAAGCACCAAGAGCCACGAAGATTTGCTTGAAATATTTATTTTTCTGCAGATCATATTTAAATGCTGAACTAGGATTTTCAATTTGTAAGGCTTCACCAAATTTAGGTAACTTCTTGTAGGATTCTTCTGGTGACTCCCAGACAAGCACTAACACTTATTCCCTTGCCTTTCCTGCCTTGTCGTAATTTAAACTCATACCATACTCTTGTTTTATATCCTTCACAATGTCCTTCGGTCTATATGAACGACTGAAGTTTTCAAACTTCGATGAAATTAAATGTCTGAGAACCCAACTAGACACTTGTCTATAATCGTTAGCCAATATTTTATTTCTACATGTGTGGACATTGTCGTACTTAGAGATTTTAAATATTTCACAATTTTTCAATTTAAAGGCTCGAAGTCTCCATTTGTATTCTTCAACTAAGCATATAACTTTGTATAATGTTGTGTTCAACTTCGTCACCCTAAACTGAAAGTTACCTATAATTGCTAACATAGATAACCACATCTTTAAATCATTCTTAGATATAAATATGTCACCAACTTGCACATCTTCAGAAGAATAAGACTAACCTGTCATGACGATTGTGCTATTAGATGGATGTGACAAGTCATGACCCGTTGCATGTGACGAGCCTCCATAGTCTTCAATTGTTCGTTCTCCTACATGAGGTGTATGGTGGGTATTAATCTTGGGTTCCTCTCCATCATCCTTCTCTCTCTAAGACCAATCATTGAAATATTGACTTTGGTCTACACCATCCCCTAAGTTATGAGTCGCCAAATTACTAGGCAACGAAGTAAGTGATAGGTTAAAATATGTGGGGAAAAATTGACTATCTGACTCCATCTTGCAATGTACTGGCCTAAATGTTGAAGAAATTTCTTCAGTTCATCGGATATGTGAATTTTTTGGATGAAATCCTTGATTACTTCAACACTTTGGAAGTGTGGATACGAGGTATTATTGAGACCTCTTCTCATGTAAGAAATGTGTGTAGATCTTCATCATTCTGAATTACAAATGCAGGGGCTTTGGATCTCAATTGAAGTATACATCTTATAACAAGATTATACTCATATGATATTATACCATTTATCTTATAAACTACGGTCAAGAATTCATTATGGGTTGTGCCGACCTTAATGTCACACCCCTGCAACTTTCCTCCATTGTAATCCTTTTCCCTTTCATTCCAAACGCCACCGAAACAAATCCAAACACGAGACATTTTCCTACAATTTATAATAAAAATGTATTAATGTAATGTAGTTAAAGAAAAAACAAAATAAAAAATGAAACTAAAAAAAAAAAAAAATTGGCCCGATCGTCCACTCGACCGGGTACAACACCGGACGAAAAAATAGAATGCTTAATTTTTGTATGCCCGACCGGGCTAGGGTTAACTCTACCGGGCCCCAGACTAGTCCCAGCCCGGTTCCTATCCCATACTCGGGAAGACCGAGTTAATCAATTAATTTCACACTCGACTCGGTGAAGCCCGACTGAGAATCAAACTTATTTCAACAATTATTTTGTATCCGGTGAAGCTCGGCCAAGGTATCTTAAAAAAAATTGCTATCTTTTTTTCATGTTTTTTAAAAAAATTTATAAATATCAAATGTAGGGCATTATAAAAAGAAAATAAACCATCAACAAAGCAAATATAAATTAAACTCCAAAAAGGTCGTTTATTTTTGTCAATTTTTTCAGAAATTATCGAACTATTGAATATATACAAAATGAAATACATACCTTCTTACGGAGTATACAAAATTACAACTTTGTGGGGATTATAAACAAATCAAATTTGGTGGTGGAGAATTTTTTGCCTGATTTTTTTTTTATTGCTTTTTGGAGAAATTGATTTTTTGTTAATAAATTTAGGTGGAGAATTTTTGGTGAATTAATTTGATAGGTTGGTTGTTGAAATTGGAAGTGGGAATTTAATAAGGAGCATAAGAATAATTGGAATTTTTATGTTTTTTATGTGAATTTTTTGTTAATGATTTTTGGATAAATTATTTTTTTTGAATAAATTTAGATGGAGAATGTGAATTAATTTGGTAGACTGGTAGTTAAAATTGAAACTAGGAATTTAATAAGGAGCATAAAAGTAATTGTACAACCAATATTTATCATGTTTACGTTATTTTCATCATAAAGAGGTAAAACAAAACTTATTTTTCAAAAATAGGTAAAAAATACAAAATCAAACTTCTAATGGACCATTCCCTCCCCTTTTTCTTCTTTTTATTTCTTACCTTTCATGATAAGGACAAAGGATATGTGGTTGAAACGCTTAAGAAGGATGTCATTATCCACACAGCTAAGAGATATTTATTGCAAAACAGACTTCTGGAAGCCATGCCAATCCTTTCTGGTAAACCTCAACAGTCAACAATGTCAAAAGGCTTATTGAATTAAGTATGCCCCCTCAATTGGTTTGGTTTGAATTAATAAATATATATATATTTTTTGTTAAATATAAAAATTTGTTGTTATATTTAGCTATAGGTATATTTATTTTCTTCTAAATAATATAATTGGTGGTCTTTGCTTCAGCAACTTCTAGGTGCTACATTTTGCTTCTCTTAGTCCAACGTCGCCCCTTAAAGATTAATAGATGAAGGTTTTTTTTTTTTTTTTTTTTTTTTTTAAATTTTTAAATCGTAAAAACCGCCCCTGAACTTTTAATTATAAAAAATAGGGTTGAAATTTCTAAAAGTTGAAATTGGACCCTCAAATTTACAATAATTATAGAAATTAGACTCATAAATGATATAAATTTAACTCTCAGACTTATACAATTACGTAAGATTTAAGGTCCAATTTTAACATATATATATATACTTGAGGACTTTTTAAAATTGAAAGTTTAAGGGTAGATTCGCAACTATCACCATACTTTTAGGAGTAGTTTTTGTAATTTGACTTTTTTTTTTTCCTTTTATTTCTTTATGTTTTAATTTCCCACTTAATTGACTCATACCTATTTCTAATTTTTTTTACAACATCTACTTGATTGAATAACAAACGTATATCTACTTTAAAAAACTTCTTTCAATATATAAGTTTAATGGTTTATTTATATATTTATGTGAATAATTCTATAAAATTTTATGATAATGTTTTTATTAATATTACTTAAATCTCAATATTATATATTAGTGCATTTAAAGTTAAAATGAAGGTTAAATTACAAATTTGGTACATAAGCTTTAAAATTTGTTACTAGTAAATTTTTATAATTTCAATTTTGGTTCTAACAAGTCACTCAAAAATGTCTTATAGAACAAAATTTGAATTTCAAATCTAAAAAAATTTTTAAAAAAATATTAAAATTGTTTTAAGAATTAACCATTTTTTTAGAAAAAAAAAAAAAAAGCCTCAAATTTCAAAATTTTAGTTAATAGATATATTACTTTTTAGAAAATCTCCAATATTATGTTTAGTAGGCACAAAATTAAATTTGATGTCTAATTAAAAATATATTATAAGCCCATATTTGGACACCTGCAATAAGTTTGAGATTACAAATTCATTCCCATAAGAGAGTATCTAGCCATTCCTCTATGGATTATGGTCCTCCCTTTCAGATGCCCATTTGTCTTCCTCTACCTCATCACATGTCCCTCGACGATCAATTCCAACTATTGCTACTAGTCAATTTCGGCAACCACCTCTAACTATCATTGCAGCCAATTTTGGTGACCACCTTCGACCAACTTCAATGACCCCATCCGGCCACCGCCACTAACCAACTCCTTGACCACTTTTTGCCACCTCTGACCATTACTACTTGTGATCATCTCCAATAACTATCACTATCAATTCAAGTGACAATTATCTCATACGACCAACTCTGGCGACCATTAGTTTAAATTATTAGTTCATAATTTTAAAAAAACAACACTTTAATTTTCTGCTGCTCAGTTGGTGTAAAGTCACGTGTAAGGTAGGTGGTTATTTGCCTGTATACTTTTTCTTAGGGATAAATCAAGTAGTGTAGGGGTGAAAATTAATTTTTATTTTGTTTTATCTTCTTAATTTAAAATTTAATACTCAATTTAATGATAACTATTGACTATTTGTTTTTTTAGGAAACTATGGATTAAAGTGGGATATTGAACCGCAATAATTACATAAAAACTTTAAGGTGGTAAATAACTTATTTCCATTTAAGAGAAAAAAAAAAACCCTTTTTGATATATATTGTTTATCATATATATGTATTATATGTAAAGTTATTTGAATAAATATTTGAATCCCAACAATTATTTTGTATATATTATGATCTAACTCATGGGTTGATAGTTGTTTAAAAAAATGAACATGCTTATCTTAGAAAAAGAAAAACAATACTCCATTTAAACAACAAAACAGATAACTCATGGTTTTTTAATAACAACCTTCCTTTCAAACAAAAACAGAAAACTGATTTTAAAAAATAAACGTGTGTTTATCTTGGACAAACAACAATATGAGTTGGAAAAACTATAATTTGTTATTGTGAAATTGAGGAACACGACAGGAACATGGATATAGAAAAATTATAATATAATAATATATTTATATAATAATATCAAATATAAAATAAAATAAATAAAACGATAAAATTGGATAATATAAAATTTAATGAAATTTTGAAGTGGAATTCTAACAAATGTATGTGTGATTTTAAGATCCACCAAAGGTAAAGTGGCAAGTAGGATGTGGACTTACATGAACACCAAACATGAATAATTGCAAGACATATGGACAACATAAAGAGTGATACATGACTTTTGGGACATTAAGCAATGAACATCTATTTATTATTATAATATTCATAATACTCCCCCTTAGATGCCCATATATATATATGAAATATGTCTCGTTAAAACTTTGGAAAAATCCAATGGGAAAAAAACCCTAGTAAAGGAAAAATAGTACATATTTCATATAATATATACTCCTAAAAGAATACAATATATTTACTCTCCCTCATGAAAATATCACTTAAGATCTTTGAGTCGCCACATTCCAATGGTGTGCACCAATTTTTCAAAAGTTGCGGTTGTTAATGCCTTTGTAAATAAGTCTGCCAGATTATCCTTCGAATAAATTTATTATATAGTGATGTCGTCATTTTCTTCAAGATCATGAGTGTAGAAAAGTTTCGGTGAAATATGTTTTATTCTATCTCCTTTAATATATCCTCATTTGATTTGGGCTATGCAAGCTATGTTGTCTTTGTATAATATTGTTGGAAGATTTTTATTAGAAGACAAAACACATGTTTCACGAATGTGCTGAGTCATTGACCTTAGCCATACACATTCTCGACTAGCCTCGTGAATTACATGAATTTCAACATAATTTGAGGAAGTGACCGTTATAGTCTATTTCACTGATCGCCATGATATAACAGTTCATCCACATGTGAACAGATAACCTGTTTGAGATCTAACTTTGTATGGATCAGATAAATATCTAGAATTTGTAATCCAACTAGATCAAAATTTGATTTATTTGAATAAAACAAACTCATATCGATTGTTCTTCAGAGATAATGGAGTATATGCTTAATTCCGTTCTAATGCCTTTTTGTAGGAGAAAAACTATATCTAGCTAATAAATTTACTGAAAATGCAATATCTGGTCTTGTATTATTAGCAAGATACATAAGTGCACCAATTGCACTAAGATATGGTACTTCAGGACCAAGAATTTTTTTATTATCTTCTTGAGGTTGAAATATATCTTTCTTTATATCCAATGAACGAACTTCTATTGGAATATTTAATGAATGTGCTTTGTCCATATAAAATCTTTTCAAAATTTTTCTTGTATAAGTTAACTGATGAATAAATAATTCACTCTACTAAATGCTCAATTTGCAAACCAAGGCAAAATTTTATTTTTCCGAGATCTTTCATCTCAAATTCTTTCTTAAGATATTTTATTGCCTTTGAAAACTCTTCAGGAGTTCCAATTATATTCAAGTCATCAATATATATAGTTATAATAGCAAATCCTAATTGTGATTTCTTTATAAAAACACACAGACATATAGGGTTATTTTGATATCCTTTTTTAAATTAATATCTACTCAGGCGATTGTACCATATTCGTCTTGATTGTTTCAATCCATATAGTGTTCTCTGTAATTTTATTGAATATCATTCCCGGAAATTTGATGTATATGTTTTAGGTACCTTAAATCTTTATGGGATTCTCAATATAAATATCATTATCAAAAGATCCATATAAATATGTCGTAATTACATCCATAAGATGCATATCATGACTTTTATACACAGTCAAACCAATTAAATATCTTAGTGTAAGTGCATCTACCACTAGAGAATATGTCTTCTCATAATCAATACCAGATTTTGGTGAAAAACCTTATGCAACTAGTCTTGTTTTGTTTCTTATGACCTCTTTATTTTCATTTCTTTTTCTCACTAATACCCATTTGTATCCCATAGGTTTGACATCTTTGGTGTTCGGATTATTGGTCCAAAAACTTGCCGTTTTGAAAGTGAATTTACTTGTGCTTCGATTGCTTCTTTCCACTTAAGCCAATCTTTTCTATGTCGAAATTCTTCAACGGATTTTGGTTCATAATCCTCATTTTCAGATATAATATCAAGAGCAACATTATACGCAAAAATATTGTCAATAACTACATTAGTTCGATTCCATTTTTTTCCTATCATGACATAGTTTATTGAAATCTCATTATTATATTTAGGTTTTTCACTTTTCTCACTAGTCATGTCAAGGATTTTTTATGGGTATTTACATCCTCAACTAAGTTTTTTTTACTTATTTTTTGTTGTCAAGGATTTTTATCTTTGGAATCCACTGGTCTACCACGCTTTTGGTTTGTTCTAGACTCATTAGTGACAATTTGTTGTGTTGGGATATCAATGTTTTATAGAATAGCTGGTATATGTGACTTAGTTACTTTCTTTGCATCTATGAATGCATCTGGTAATTGATTTGCTATATTTGTAAATGAATTATTTTCTAAACTTCAAGTTTACATTGATCTGTACAGGGATCTAAATGAGACAATAACGATGCATTCTATGTAATTTCTTTTTCCAATTTCTTAATTCCTTCCCTTAATGTTGGAAAATTTGTCATCACCCGTTAGGAGTTCAAGATATTTAATAATTGATGGGGAATCATATCTAACATATATTCCTAATCTCCTTTGAGAATCCATCTTAGTGCGTTGTGAAGGTTGGAACATATACTGCACACTAAAAAGATTCTCAGATAGGAAATATTTGGTTCATGACCATAAACTAATTGTAATGGCGAATACTTATAATAAGCTACTGGCCTAATACGTACAAGTGACGTTTCATGTAAAATAACGTGTCCCCATATAGGTGAAAGAAGCTTAGCTCTCATAAGTAATGGTCTTGCAATTAATTGCAAACGTTTTATGAATGATTTCTGTTAAACCATTTTGTGTATGAACATGAGCTATAGGATATTCAACACTTATCCCAATTGACATACAATAATTATCAAAAGTTGTAAATTCATCAACATTATCAAGACTAATGGTCTTAATTGTATTATCAAGAAATTGTGCTCTTAACTTAATTATTTGAGCAAGTAATCTTGCAAATGCAAGATTTCGACTTGATAATAAGCACACGTATGGCCATCTACATCTATTAATACCATAAAATATCTAAATGGTCCACTTGGTGGGTTAATAGGTCCACATATATCACCATGAATTTGTTCTAAAAATGCAAGTAATTCAGTCCCCACTTTAATTGGTGATGATCTAATTATCAATTTTCTTTGAGAGTAAGCATCACATGATAATTCATTAGATTGAAGAATTTTCTGGCTCTTCAATGGATGTCCATTTTAATTCTCAATAATTCTTCTCATCATTATAGATCCTGGATGACTCGGTCGGCCATGCCAAATTGTAAATATATCTGGATTTATGAATTTTAGGTTTATTGTTACATATGTTTCAATTACTCGTATATGAGTATAATATAATCTAGAAGATAAAACAGTCAACTCTTCCAATATACGTTTTTTATTTGAGACAGTGGATATGATATATAGATATTCCACATTATTCTTATTAGCAGTCTCAATATGATAACCAATTGCCACGTATATCTTTAAAACTTAGAAGTTTTCTTTTTTATTGACTAGAGAACAATGCATTGTCAATTGTAAATTTTGTTCTTCTAGGCAAAATAATATTTGATTTTCCAAAATCTTCAATCCGATTTGTAGAACCTGATATCGTATTAACTTTTGCTCCTAGTATTGTCAATTTGGAAAAATATTTTTTATTTGTAAATATTGTATGTATAGTTGTACTATCTGCCAGATATAGATCTTCTTTGCTCATTTTTTACATACCCAATATATGAAAATGATCCATATTTCTTCATTAAAATAAAATCACTACAATAAGAAAAGCAACATTTAAAATGTATAAAATTACTAAAAAAAAAAAACATGAAGATAGATTTAAGGGAAAAAAAATAACATTAAGTCTAGATATTCTCAAAGTCAAAAGAAACATTTGATGTTCCACCAACTGTGCCAGTCTTCTCCTCAGAAGATTCAAAGAAGTCCGCCACATTCAAATTTGTCATGTGGGGTGGGTCAAATATGTCATTATCATGGTATGCAAAATTTGTTTCCATATTTTTCTCTTTTTCCTTCAAGAAGGCTTGATAGAGGTCAACTAAGTGTTTTGACGTATGACAGGTACGTGACCAATGCCCAGTCATTCCGCATTGGAAGCATTTATTTTCAACACACTTTGAACTTTGATCTTGTGGTGCTTTTCTTTTGTGATCATCATTTTATGTGGTTCTTTTGAAATTTAAATGATTAGAACGACTACTATGAAAATAATAATTATTTTTCCCCTATTACGATCATGACCATGACCACGACCTCGATCATGATTATTAACATTCACAACATTCACTTCAGGGAATGGTGTTGTTCTAGTTGGTCGATATTCGTAGTTTTTCATCAATAACTCGTTATTTTTTTTGGACACGAGAAGACATGAAATTAATTCAGAATATTGTTTAAAACCTTTCTATCGATATTGCTGCTACAGGAGCATATTCAAGACATGAAATGTAGAAAATGCCTTCTCTAACATATCAACATTAGTAATTTTTTCTCTTTGCATAATAACAATTTTGAACTGATTTTAAATAATGTGGAGTTGTAATCACTTAGCCTCAAATACGTTCACCCATAACAAGCTTTAGGAAGAATAACTATTTTTTTATGATCATACCTCTTTTTCAAAATTTTCACAGGGATCTTTTAGTGTAAGATACTCATTTTTCAATCCCCCGTAGAGATGATGACGAAGGAAAATCATAGTTTTTGCTTTGTCCTAACTAGATGTTGTATTTCCTTCTTTAATAGTCTCCCCAAGACTCATAGCATCCAGGTGGATTTCGACATCAAGTACCCATGACAAATAATTATGACCATTAATATCAAAAGCAGCACTAATTTTGTGAGATTTGTCATAGCAACACTATCATAAAATATTGTATTTATGTTAGAAATTTAATAGATATTGAATATACAAAATAATATTAAGTTTATTAATTATAACGAAGAGGAAAAAACCGAAATACCTTTAGGACCTATCTTTAGCGGAGAAAACGACAGGAGTTTGTGCTGATAACATGTTGTGAAATTGAGGAGCACGACGGGAACATGGATATAGATAAAATATAATATAATAATATTAAATATATATAATATAAAATAAAATAAAATAACTAAAATTATAAAATTGGATAATATGAAAATTAATGAAATTTTGAAATGAAATTCTCACATGTATGTGTGATTTTAAGATCCACCAAATGCCTAGGCAAAATGACAAATAGGATTTGGACACTAATTACAAGGCACATGGATGAATAATTAAGGTACATAGATAATATAAAAGGTGACACATGACTTTTGGGATACGAAACAATAGACTTCTATTTATTATTATAATATTCATAACAGAAACACGTTTATTCATAAAAAGACAAAAATAGATGTATTTTTTAAAACAACATAAACTTAGGAAGTTCTAACTTATTTTTATTTATTTATTCATTTATAAAAAAAAATAAACTAAATTTATGGTGTATTGAATTTGAATTTCATTTGGTAGAACTTTTTACCTACAAAATAATTAAAGTTCATGAAATTAGAATTTATATAATATTACAAACTTACATAATATAATGTAGATAAAAAATATAAAAAATAGTCAAAATAATAAAAATTAAATCCAAAATGTAGTAATAAAAAATACAACAAACCAAATCTTACATTCAAAACACTGTAATAAGATTTTCAGTAATCTAAATTCTAAACAACATACCTCAGTGTAATCAAATTTTCAATCATTTTGATTATATTCTAGCCTCCTAAATTACCCCTAATTTAGTTCTAGATATGCAGCTTGGTTTCCTCATTAGTTATTGATAAATTTATAAATCAGACCATATTATATTATAAATTTATCCATAATTTGTAAATTCCACTAGAAATCCTTTTGTTAATTATAAGAAAAATGTACAATTAAAGACATAAATGTGCATGGCACATGATAAGCAATGAGTATTGACCCGTAATTAAAATAGTCTATCAGTTATAGACCATATTATTGGTAGGAGTCTATTACTGATAGACCATAGCATTGATAGGAGTCTTTCAAAGATAGAAGTCTATTGCCGATAGATTTGGGAGTCTATCAACAATAGAAGTCTATCGCTGATAGACATGTCTATATTTGCAATTTTTTTAAACGATGTTATACACTTGGTTATTATTCCTAAAATTACTACCAATTGCAATTACCCTAAGATAAAAGTATATATCTACTAATTTTTTTAATTTTAAAAGAAATATATAAACAAGAATTTTACTAAATTAAATGATATAATAATATACTTTAAATATGTCATCATTTTGATACTTTTATAGAAGAAATAATATAATTTAATACATATTTAGTTGTTGAACTTTTAAGTATATGTGTTCTAGGTTTATTGGTTTAAAATATGTCTAAATAGATTCCTAAATTTTCAACTATGTAATTTATAGTCCCTAATAATGTATTTAACATTTAAAAAAAATGCATCTAACAAACATGAATAATTCAATTATGTATCTAATAAATAAGACCATAAATTTTTTAATTTTTATATATGGATTATAAATTTTAAAATATTTTAAACAAGTCAATGATATATTGATACTAAATTGAAAGTTTATCGACCTATTAGATACAAAAACTGATAGTTCATGAACTTATTAGAACGTTTTTAAAATTTATATGAACCCATTAGCAAGGATTAAAATATCGATAATATTCCTCTAAAATAAAGGTATCAATAGAAAAAAATAAGGGTAATATCGTTTTTACCATTAATCATCGACATATCGGCCATATCATCGATATTTTGATAATGTTGCTGATATTTTGGCGATATTTTTTTAAAATATTTTTTTATATAAAGTATATAATTAAAGTTCGCTTAAATCTATTAGGAGTAAGTTCAAGAATACTGTATTTTTTAAAAATAATAATAAAAATAGGGTATATAGGAAAGAAATTACAAAAGTAAGGTGGAGGGAAAAAGTATTTAGGGTAGTAAAATCTTGTACTCGTTACACGATTTTTATTTTTCATGTCAGCTAACAAACTTGTGGATGGGTCTGAGTTCCATATGCAAATCTATGTGAAAAAAATCTACCGTAAAACAAATCTATGTGCTAAAAATAGATTTAACATTCTTTCATCGCTAGAAATTTGATTCAATTTTTATTTTATCATAGGCTTTTAAAAATTTAAATTTCACAATAAAAATTCTCCAAAAATACAAAAAAACACTAAAAAAAATAAAAGAAGACAGAAGTTGGGGAAAATGTGAAAAAAATAGATTTAGCCTATTCGTGGTTAAAAATTTGATTCAATTTTTATTTTACTGTGCCTTTAAAAATATTCTTCGAAAATGCAAAAAAAAAAAAATAATAAAATACTAAAAAATAAAAGAAGAATACGGAAGTTGGGGGAAAATGTGAAAAAAAAAAATTAGTCTTACTTCGTGGTTAGAAATTTGGTTCAATTTTTATTTTACCGGAGGTCTTTAAGAATTTGAATTTCAATTCTCCGAAAATGCAAAAAAACACAAAATAATAATAATAATAATAATAATAATAATAAAAGAAGAAGTTGGGGGAAAATGTGAAAAAAAATAGATTTAAAATTAATTCGTGACTAGAAATTCTATTTAATTTTTATTTTACTGTAGATCTTTAAAAATTTGAATTTCACAGGAAAAGATTTTCTGAAGATAAAAAAAACACTAAAAAAATAAAAAAAAAAAGACCGCAGTTGGGGGAAAATGTGAAAAAGTTGGGGGGAAAATGTGAAAAAAAAAATAGATTACACGATTTATGTGCATACTCAAAACTTGGGGATCTCGTTCACGTTTTCAAAACCCTATTTTTATAGATAGTTTTAAATCAACCCCATTTTTGTCAATAAATATTAAAATAACTTTTTTTTAAAAAAAAAATTCAATCTATTAAGTACTGGTTTGTTCGGTTGGTTGTGAGGGTCAATTCTATATTTAAACATTTGAGTTCTTACCAAGTCTTTTTCTTCTATTTATTTCCATTTTTTTTTTCTTCACTTTTTTTTTATTAATTATTATGTAATAGATATTTTTTTTTATCTTCTCTTATGTATTTTTTATCTCTAGTTAATATCAAGCAATGGCCTTTTTCAATTTTCGATTTTTCTTAATTTTCAATCCACATCACCAAAGAAATTGAATTTGAAAAGAAAAAAGAGCATATATTTATTTTTAATCTGGTTTATTCAATTTTTTTTTTATTGAATTGATGTGAGTTTTTCCTAAATATTGAATTGATATGAGTTTTGTTTTTTTACTATAAAAAATTTTCATTTCCAAATAAAAGTATTTGGAAAAAATATATATCTATTTTTTTTAACGACTTGAAAACAATATTATTATTATCGAATAAATTATACGAATGCTGGGCTAATATTTCCTAGATCATCTTTTTGTCACTTAACTTACCACTAAATATTGTATTTGACCTTCAATTCATATGATTTAGACTCTATTAGTGAAATATATGATAATTTTTCGGGCTTCACTATTATCTATTATTCTATTACCAATCATATTTGACTTATGATTATTAGTTTACATGCTTAAAGTCATAGTTTATTGCTTAAGTAATTTCAGATTTCACTAAAAAAACTCACAATACTTTTACAAAATTTTGTGATATTCGTGAATTTTTCCAGAATCTCCATCGATATTTAAATATCTATTGATATATCCGTAAATATGAGTTGTCTATATTTATACCAATAATGATATTTTCCTCCTTGCCCATTACACACAAATTAAATGAAAGTTTATGATCTGGATGAATAATTTAACCAATAATATAGTTTATATTTTGTAAAATGTTATATAAAATATTACGTTGTGGTTAATTTTTACCTTTAAACATTGTATTCTCGAGCATAACTCACACATCAAATAGAGATAAAAGAAAAGAATAAATTACACTTTTAGTCTATAAGATTTAATTTAAGTGACATTTAGATTCTTGAGTTTTCAAACTCAACTCTCAACATATTTACATATGAAGTTTGCTTTTTATAGCACCATACATCCCATTGTAATTTTTTTTGGTTAATATTAAAAAAATTCTCAATTTTGTAAGTTTTCAAATTAAAAAAAAAAAACTTTTTAATGTATTTTTTCTCCATAATTTTCTTCATAACTCCTTCCATCATTCAAAAATTCTCCTTCCATTTCTTCAATTTAATAATTAAAAAAAATTAAGAAAAAATGTTTTCTGATAAAAAAAAACCAAGTTTCTATCAACTTTTTGTTTGGAATTTGTGGAAAACTTGATAGATGGACTAAATGTCTTCAAACTCGAACTTTTAGGAGTTTGGAAACTGAGAACCAAAATACAAATCAAATTAAAAGTGTTAGCTGTCAAAACAGCCCATTATATACCTCTAATCTCACGTGTTTGTTGTGTTTAATGTGTTTAATTATCTATTATTGTAGATTTTCAAGCAATTCATGCATTTCGGTGTGCTAAGCGACATTCATGGTTGATTTGTAACTATTAGAAGTGATACCGAGCATCCGAAGCTTCAAAGGATGTAAAAAGATGAAAATACCTCCAAGGAGGCCAATGTAGCACTCGACGCATTTTTCAGTAGGTGCTGCAGTGCTACGGTGCTCTGAATTTTGACGGAGAACTTGGAGGGAATGCACGTGCATACCGCCATCCTGGTGTTGCAACATTGTTCTCCGGTAAATGGGCAATTTAGGGTTTAGCGCCGCAGCGCTGCCGTAATTTTTATATACATGTCTTCACTTTTTAGGGTTTCATCAAGTTGGGAACCATGGAAGCTGATGAGACACTCAAAATTCTTCTTCTTCCTCTATCAAAGCTTCTTTGAGATAGATTTTTACACGTTGTAATCATGGACTGGATGCTCTCTCTCTCCTTCTTATCTATGGAATGTTGAGGTAAGGATTTTATCTAGCTTTTGAGTGCAAACCTTTTTAATTTTGTTACTTTTCTCTTGAATGCGAACTATGCATTTTGATTTCATGTTTCTTTGAATCTTAAATAACTTCTAGATGTATATTCTTGAATGGATTGACTTTTCTCCCCTTGAGTTTATGTCTTTACTAATCGATTATAGACTTGCAAACTCTTCCATTGTTCATCCAGCTTGAATAACTAAGTAACAAATGGTTGAATCATGTATGCTAGAAATATATAGGTTATCCATAAACCTAGAATGCATGCTAAGACGATTTTCAAAGATCAATTGGTTAGTTAATTAGGCTACCTAATGGATTGACCACACAATGGAAAATCCTAGAATGTAATGTAAATGGTTTAATTCTATATGGACGCTTTCGAACCCGATAGGACTAAAATCATTTAGGTTAACTAGAACTTGGATTTAAAATTGATAGCTAAGGTGTTCGTCCTGATGATTCGGCTGCTTGTAACATCGATGAATTTTGTTAGGTTGTATAAGTCGTTGGACTTACATGAACCAAATGTATGTTTAATCAAGAGAAATCAATTATCAAAATTACATAGGAATTTCTCCTACTCTCAAAACTAAATTTTCCAACCCTAGATTACGTTTACTCGCTTGCTTTTATTTTCATGCTTTTAATTTCATGCTTTTAATTTTATGCACATTATCTCTCTCCACCATTCACCACTATAACTAAGAAATTAGTTTAATGAAACCATAACTTATGTTTCTTGTTGATTGACCCAGACTTGCCACTAATGCTACGCTTTAATAGTAATAGTAGCACAATTCGGTAAATATAAAGTCATTTGATTAGAGATTTGCATGTGACAATAGATCTCTACCATAAAAAAATATATTTAAAAAAAGAAAAAGAAAAAAAATATAGCTCAAATCTTCAAACTTTTAGTTGTAAAGCATTAGAACTCTTTAAAGAAATTCTTATTATTTTTATATATTTAAGAATTAACAATTAAAAGTACAATATTATATTGAACTAAACACAAATTATTTTTGAAATTCCCTAGATAAGAAAACATACTGGCTTAAAGTTTTCTTTGAACAAGCTTAAACGAAAACTAAAAAATTTCCTTACATGTTTTTTCATATACTATAAATAAATTAAAAAAATAATCTTCAGAAGATAACATGGACCGTGGGCTTGGTCCATCCTTTTCAAAATTCAAAATTCACGCTCTTAACGGTAACATTCTTTAGGGTTTACACTTTACACAACGGCTATTTTCTACATCAATCATCGTATTTAAAAGGGTCTTCACTTCTCAACTTCATCGAATCGCCTCATTTCGTGTGGCAGCGTAAAATTTCATCAATCCATACCAAAATTTATCTTCCGATCGCCATGGATTTCCGTACCTTGTCAAGGAAAGAGCTCCAAGCACTCTGCAAGAGGAATAAGATTCCGGCCAATATCACTAATGTCGCCATGGCCGACGCTCTTGCCGCTCTTTCATCCGTGAGTCATCTTTTTTACTGTTTTCTGTTTCTGTAGTTGATCCTTTGATTTTAGATTTTTTAATTCAAGATTTGTGTGTTCTGTTGGGAATCTGAATATTTTTTCTGTTTATTGGTTTTGAATCTTGTGATTTTGATATGTAGCGTTTTAATTCTGAAGGATCTGAGATTCTGAAGCGTTTTAATTCTACTGCGTTCTGATTTCTTTATTGGAAGTAAATAAGATTTTTTAGGGATTATTTAAGTTAATGTAGACATTTCTTCAACTACTCTTGGTTTAGGTTGAAGGAATTGAAGAGTTTTTTAACGGTGAAAGATCTGGAGTACCTGAATCGCCGATGAAGCCAGAGGTTATTTCCTCGGAAATTCCACGAACTGCACTGAGAACCTCGACAAGGAGAAAGGCCGTCAAAGATGAGGCAATTACTACTCGAACACGCCGTGCAGCAGCTGCAAGAGACACAGAGGAATCAGAAAACAGAGATCTAAATGTGGCTTTGACTACTCCGTCCTTGCCGGGTAGCCGGAGAAGGACGGCAGCGGCTTCTTCAGCTTGCAAGAAAGTGGATTTTCAGATGACGGTAGATGATCAGAAAGAGGACAATGATTTGGATAAGAAAAAGAAGGCGATTGAAAAAACGCCTGCTGTGCCTAAAAGCCTGAGAGTTGCGGGGGCCTCGACTCGTAAACGAACTGAGACTCGGAACAATGGAGCTGCGGAGCAACGAGTTTACAGTACAAGAAGGTCCGTCAGATTTTTGGAGAAGAACATGGAGAGTTTGAGTTTAGGGGAAGACCGGGAAATGGAGTCAATTACTGTCCATATGTCGTTCGATGATATGCCTAACAGTTCAGGTTTGCATTTTTGAACGACTATTTCCTTTTCGTTTGCATATTGATCTGTTTAATTGAGAAATTTGATGATTGATAGCAGTTGGTGCAGGACCCGTGAAGGAGGATACGGAATTAGAAACTGAGTCAAAGAAATCCGATGAATCAGAAAGCAAGTTAGATAAAGACACGGGTGTGGAAATTGATGATCAAGAGAAGAATGAGATGGAGTCTGAAGTCGAACTCTCAGAGGAGGAACAAGAAATGGTTCTTGATGATCCGTTGAAATCTTCTGAAGAAAAACCCGCTACTGCAAATAATGGTGATGATACTGGGACAGAAGGTAAGAATAACCCATAAAAAAATGTCTTCATCTGTGCATTGAGCAATATTTTGCTGATAAATTTATATGTTCTGTACATCGCTGCAGCACCACATGCTAATTCGGATGTGAAATGCTTCTCTGAAGATGAAGAAGCAAATGAAGCTTCCAAAGATGATGTTTCTGTGGAGATTTCTGCTGAGGAAATCAACGATTCTGACAAACTTTCTCAGCCCACTGAAGATGGGGATCTGACTGAAGTTGTTGACAACTCAATCATTGTAGAAGAATCCGGTATGGAAGTCGAATCTAAACAAAATGAGTCTACTTGTGAATTGAAACATATAATTGAAGAAGTTATTAACGAAGAAGTCAAACTAATGAATGATACTGCCGAAAAACTGTCTCTGCCCCATGAAAATGTGGAAGAAGAAGCCCAAGTTGATGATGATGTCTTGAGCAGTGATGAAGAATCTGTTATGGAAGTGAAAGATGATCAAACCCAAGTGGAAGCAGAAAATGAGTCTACTTATGAATTGGAACATATAATTGAAAAAGTTAATGAAGAAGAAGTCAAACTAATGAAGGATACTGCCGAAGAACTCTCTCTCCCCCATGAAAGTGTGGAAGAAAAAACCCAAGTTGATGATGGTGTCTTGAGCAGTGATGAAGAATCTGTTATAGAAGTGAAAGATGATCAAGATGAGTATGATTATGAATCAGATCCCACAATCGAAGAAGAAGCATCGGATGCTGATATTGAAGTAGACAAGAAGGAAACAGAAATGGAGAAGGTTTCAGTTCAAGCTGAAGAAGATGATACAACAATCAACACATCCATGGAGGAGTTCCCTGAGAATGTTTCTGAAGATTTGGTTGATGTCAAGATCCAATGGCAAATGGAAGAAGAAGCTCCTTCTAAAGACATAGATGTTGACGCTATCGATTCTCAACCCAAAATCCCAAATGACAATGTTCAATGTGAGGAAGCTTTGGTGGAAATCATTCCCACTTCCTCCAACAACAATGGAGTTCAATCATTACCCTCTTTTGGAGCTGACCAATTGGCACTGGCAACTCAATTTCCTAGGCCAACAGTAGGAACCAAATCTCCAGTAAGAGAACAAACCATTAGACTGCTAATGGACAACTCAGATGCTGAGGAGGAAGAAGATGGAAAAGAACAGGAAAAAGCAAATTGCATTGAGAAGCAAATTGTGGAGACAAATGATATGAGCTTAAGACAGCTGAAGAAGATGTTCAAGGAAAAACTCCAACTTAGCAAACAGAAGATGGACAATAATAGCATCAACTCAAAAGTAAGCATGTTGAATTTTTATAACAATGTTTTCTTGCATTTATATGAACTTGAATTCTTAATAACACAGATATGTTGTGTTTTATGCATTGTAATGAACAGGTTGTTGGAGGTGGGGGGAAGGTGAGAACTGCTTTACAGCCAGTGCCAGAAAATATAATGACCATTAATGAATTGGAGAGGAGATTTTAAAAGTCTTGAGAAGAGAGGAAATTGTGGATGGTTCAAACTGTGGTTTGCCTCATGTTTTATTTGATCTTCAATTTCTGGGTTTCTCATTTATTGTTTTCCATGATGATTTTTTGAGAGGGTAAAATGAGGTAAACAATTAGTTTGTCTGATTTTGTTCATCAGTTTAATAATCAAATTCTATGCAGTTTGTGTTTTAACAACTGACTAGTTGGCATCCATCTTAGAATTCTATGGATAAGGAAAAATCTTTATTCCTTTGTGTAATATTTTTCTTGCAAATGGAGCCATTTAAGAATGGTAGTAAGGTTAAATGTTCTCAACTCTTAAGATAAAGAACTACTTGATTTTCTTTTCTTGACTTTATAAATCAATCCATCCTGCCTAATATTTTGAGGGAGTAAAACTAGTTTATAAAAGTGAGAAAAATATTAAGAATTTAACACTTAAAGCCTTCTAGTTCTAGTTCAAATGAAAAGTGGGAATTCTGTTTTGCTTCAACCAAATGAAGCAATTGGCACTGGCAACTGGGGGGTGCTATGGCCACAAACGTTCTTTGATTTTTTTTTTTTTTTTTTTTTTAAATACTTTTGCAAAAGTAACAATTTACTCTTTGATTGTTAAAAATTTGTCAAAATTATACTTTCGTTATGATTATAAATAATCAAAATTAATCATCACTTTAGGCTTTAATAATAGTTTTTCAGGATAAATTGTTAAGTACCAAAGACTTGGGGGAGACTAGATTGTTAAAATTTGAACGTTCAATGGACTAAATTGTTACTTTTGGCACTAATACTTAAAAAATCCTTCATTCTCCAACAGCAGGTTTGATAGAAAAACATCATGCTTTGCATCTGAACATTTCCTGATATATCTGAAGCAGCATTTTTATCTCCTTATTTTACTCAAACCATATAAGACCAAGAATTTGCATTGAAAATTGAGAAGTCTTTGTTGACACTATTCCTCTTGCAAATTCATATTACAAGGTTTGTATGAGCAAAACTGTCTTTTCTTCTTGAGATAGAAAAACATATTTTTTGTATGATATATAGAAAAGTGATCTTGTATTATATTCCTCTCATTTTGACATTATTGAGAGATTTCTTTAGGCAGTTGCAAAATATAGCAATCAGATCTAAAGTATTACAGATATAACATAGTGCAAAAGAAAATTTATAAATATAGCAAAATGTGGATTTAGCTCTCGGAGATTATAAGCGATAGAGTCTTTCATTTGATAGATTTCTCTATATTTGAATTATTGGGTTAGCAGTTTTATATATCATATATGCTTGTATTCGTGTTTCGATACATTTTCTTGATAATTCCAAAGTCACGAGGAGACGATTTTAGAATACCTCCCTTAAATATTTGTTGGAGTGTATGCATACATGGATAAGTTTTCTAACAAATTTAATCTTATCTAAGTCTACCCTTTGTTTTCTTAAAAAAATTAGAATACACAATAGTCCTTTTTTTTTTTTTTTTTTGCTATTGAAAAAAATATCTTCTAGCCTTCGAAAAATATATTTAAATAAGAATTTGTTGGAGACTATTATTGATCCAAACTAAGATGTTCATTTTCTATATATAGAATAAAGAATTTTAGTGCATTGTATGACAAAGAAAATCTAGCCTAAATAATAATAAATTTGTCACATGATAAAATATGTCACAAAAATGATACTAGATGATTTGATATGAAATTGATACTTAAATGAGCACTTGAACCCCAAATATTATCTTCTTGCATTGTGGAATACCATGAGCCTCAAACTAACGAGATTTAGCTCGAACTAAATATAACTCTCGCACTGATTGAACTTATTCAACATATTATATTAGCCTAAGCAGCCAGTTTTTGGGTTACGAATTTAAACCAAAGATGAAAAATAAAAGAGAAAATCTGAGTTGAAAAAACACAATTTTGTTAATTGCACATTTTTTATTGGGTAAAAAAATATTTAAGGATGAGGTTTGACTAGTGCTTTCTAAATTTAGGTAATGCAACTCATAAATAAAGTAGTTTTGCCACTTAAAATTCATTGGCATGTTTTCTATGTTTAGAATTCGTCAACAATTAGAATACAAATGTAGATAGGAAAGATCCCTCACCTTATCACCATGTTTCTCTATATAAATAAACACATCGATCAAGACCAATCATATAAGTTATGGGATCGAAGATGTTTGAGCTTCAATGGCTCGTTCTTCTCATCATTGCAACTTTAGCTTCCTTGTCTTTTTGTAAGAGAAATAATGTCTCATATGATTCAAATGCCATAATTATCAATGGTGAACGACGTATTATCTTCTCAGGTTCTATTCATTATCCACGTAGCATAGAAGCAATGTGGCCTGATCTTATTCAAAAATCTAAAGATGGCGGACTTGATGCAATCGAGACATATATTTTTTGGGATCGTCACGAGCCTCAACGACGAAAATATGATTTCTCTGGACATCTAGATTTTATCAAATTCTTTCGGCTTATCCAAGATGCAGGGCTTTACGTTGTTATGAGAATTGATCCTTACGTGTGTGCCGAGTGTAACTATGGAGGCTTTCCAATGTGGTTACACAATATGCCGAGAATCCAACTATGAACTGACAATCAGGTCTACAAGAATGAAATGTAAACTTTCACGACAAAGATAGTGAATATGTGTAAACAAGCCAACCTCTTTGCATCACAAGGAGGGCCAATAATATTGGCTCAAATCGAAAATGAGTATGAAAATGTGATGACACCTTATGGAGATGCAGGAAAAGCATATATCAATTGGTGTGCTCAAATGGCTGAATCTCTCAATATTGGTGTTCCATAGATCATGTGCCAATAAAGTGATGCCCCACAACCTATCATTAATACATGCAATGGATTCTACTGTGATAACGTTACTCCCAAAAATCCTAAGACCCCAAAAATATTTACTGAAAATTGAGTGGGATGGTTTAAGAAATAGGATGACAAAGACCCTTACAGAACTGCAGAAGATGTAGCATTTTCTGTGACAAGATTTTTTCAATCTGGTGGTATCTTTAACAATTATTACATGTATCATGGAGGCACCAACTTTGGAAGAACATCGGGAAGTCCATTCATCACTACATCTTATGATTACAATGCTCCACTTGATGAATATGGGAACTTGAATCAACCTAAATGGGGGCATCTCAAATAGCTCCATGCAGCAATCAAATTAGGAGAAAAGATTCTCACTAACGGCACGTACTCAAATCAAAACTTTGGTAGCTCTATAACTTTAACAAAATTCTCTAACCCAACAACAGGGGAAAGGTTTTGCTTTCTGAGCAACACAAATGACAGCAATGATGCCACCATAGATTTGCAGACAGATGGAAAGTATTTTGTACCTACTTGGTCTATGAGCATTCTTGATGGTTGTAACAAGGAGGTTTACAATCCTACAAAAGTAAATTCTCAAACATCTATGTTTGTGAAAGAGCAAAATGAGAAGGAAAATGCACAGCTTTTGTGGGCTTGGGCTCCAGAGCCTATGAAAGACACTTTACAAGGAAATGGAAAATTTATGGCAAACCTTCTTTTGGAATTAAAAGGAGTCACTGTTGATTTCAGCGACTATTTGTAGTACATGATCAATGTGCACTAATGCAATATCTTCGCTTCAAAATGTGACTCTCCAAGTGAATACAAAGGGTCATGTCTTCATATCTTTGTTAATAGAAGGTACATTGGGTCTCAATGGGGGAGTAATGGCCAGAGTTTTGTGTTTGAGAAACCTCTTCTATTAAAATTTGGAACCAACACAATAGCCCTTTTGAGTGCCACAGTTGGACTAAAGAATTACGATGCATTTTATGATATGGTGTCAACAGGAATTGATGGAGGTCCTATTTATCTAATTGGAGATGGAAATATAACAACTAATTTGTCATCAAATTTATGGTCTTATAAGGTAGGATTAAATGGAGAAATGAAGCAAACTTACAACCAATGTTCTCACAGAGAACAAATTGAAGTGCATTAAATAAAAAAATCTATTGGAAGGCGAATGACATGGTACAAAACTAGTTTTAAAACCCCTTCAGGAATTGACCCAGTAACATTGGACATGCAAAGAATGGGAAAAGGTCAAGTTTGGGTAAATGGGCAAAGCATAGGTCGATTTTGGCCTTCTTTCATTACTGGGAATGATAGTTACAGTGCAACCTGTGACTACAGATGTGCATATAACCTAAGCAAATGTGTTGGAAATTGTGGAAATCCTTCTCAAAGTTGGTATCACATTCGAAGATCGTTTTTATCAAGCGACACAAACACATTGATTTTATTTGAAGAAATTGGTGGAAATCCCCAACAAGTGTCAATTCAAACCATCACAATAGGAACTATATGTGGAAATGCTAATGAAAGAAGCACCTTAGAGTTGTCTTGTCAGGGAGGACATGTCATCTCTGAAATCCAATTTGCTAGCTATGAAAATCCAAAGGGAAAATGTGGTTTGTTTAAACAAGGCTCATGGGATGTGACAAATAGTGCTCTTTTGATGGAAAAGGTTTGCATTGGCATGGAAAATTGTTCAATTGATGTATCCGTAAAGTCGTTTGGATTAGGCGATGCTACAAATTTATCTGCTAGATTGGCAGTTCAAGCACTATGTACAAAGAATTGAATGGTGTAATATATATATATATACATGTTAATTTCTAGAAAATCATATATTCTTATTTCTTTCCTTTTCATGGTATGACTTACTAATCACAAACATATGAGAAATTAGAAACTTATTGTGGTCAATAAATTTTCATGCCTATTTCATGAACTATTTAAACGATGATAAACATACATGTATATATGCTTAATTATAGGTAAAATAATATGAATGTGGTTTGACAGAGAGTGTGTATAAGTATATTCCGTAAATGTAAAAGACATGGATAATGGTGGGAAGCAAAACTCAACTCATAACTCACATACCTTTACTCCTTTAAGTTCATGAATCTAAACAATGATATTCTCATACAATGCTTTTTTAATACATTATGATGTAATATGGAACAATGTATGTCTACTTGATTCTTGTTGACAAAATTTAGTCCCAACCTTCATATGTTCG
Source organism: Benincasa hispida (assembly GCF_027475165.1). Lineage (NCBI taxonomy): Eukaryota > Viridiplantae > Streptophyta > Magnoliopsida > Cucurbitales > Cucurbitaceae > Benincasa > Benincasa hispida. The sequence goes on along the minus strand of NC_143489.1, from coordinate 19,003,258 downwards.
CAAATGGTTAGATAATGTCTAACGCAACTTAGATATTAAGTTTCATTTTTTTTGTTCGTTTTGAGTATTCCTGCACACACATTGACCATTTTGGTGCCTAAAGCATACTCTTTAAGGAATCAAATCTTTTTTGTGGAAGTGTATGATCACTTTTGCCCAATTTTGTTAGAACAATTTCAAACATAACAAGAAAATAACATAGGCTTAAGCAAGTATAACAAGAAAGATAAGTGTGCAAATTGAAATATCTTTTAGAGAACTCTTCTACAAAACTTCATCCAACTTTGAAAACACAACAACGTGAACCAATTTGATTCATACACCACCAATATGGTCTTCTCTACTATTCTCTCGGAATAAGGGAGATTGTGGTATCCTTTGTGAAAATGTAGGAAGAGAACACATAGAATTTTTCTCTATTTTGTTTTTTGCTGATTTTTTTTTTTTTTTTTTTTTAAAAAAAAGAGAAGGTAAATCAAAATTCATCAGAGAGTTTTCAAAATAAATGTAATTTTCTTCTTAAAACCATAGAGATTTCTCCATGAAGGAAATACAACGGAGTTACTACTTCCCCCTCCCCACTCCACTCACTAAGCAAGGAGTTATTTTCTTTTCTTTTAACTAATGAATGGTTAATAAATAAATACATTAAACAAAACAAATTTAATATTATATTTGATAATTAAATGTAAATAATTTAATTAATTTAATTTATTAATTAAATATTAATTAATTGAATCAAATTTAATTAATTTATTAAATATCATATATTTAATTTATTGTAAATATGAATTACATTCTAATTACATATTCTTCATATTAATTTGATTTTGAATCTTATTCAAATATTAATATTCCCATATTATAAAGTTTTAATTTTGAATTTAATTCAAAATTAATGTTATATTTTAGTGTATCATATACAATTAATTTCCTTCATTAATTTGAACATTTCAAATTCTTTCGACACTTAATTTCCTTGTTTAATCTGTTGTGAGCTAGTAGAGAAACTTTATGGACCTACAGTTATAAGCTCCAATGATTTGAGATTAATTAATTAAACTCTTTAATTATATTAATCAACCTTCATTAACTATGGGACATACCATCAAAGACCCATATTGCACTCTTAAGAATTGTAGAATATTTTTTTTGTCTATTGAATTAACCATTTGATGTAAGCTAACCCTAAGTTTTTTTATAATTATAGTTGGGTCAAATTACCGTTTATCTCTATAATTATCTCTTGCTCCTTAAGTATCACCGATTCTCAATTGAACAATCTGTTTATGGTCTAACCATAAACTAAATCCCTCTTGGACTAGTGAGAGGGTGAGGCCTCATTGTTCAAGTCTTAGAGTCAACACTTAACGGAACAACCTATCTACTTACCCTAAAGTCAGGGAGAAGTGAATTCCATCTTTTGAAGTTATGTTCCCAGTTCCTCACTCAGTACGTCTCCAAAATTATATGCATATTGAGTCGGCAACTAAGGTCACTCTCACCATTCAAATCAAAGAACGAACTTTATGAACCAGAGTTCATAACTCACTCAGGATTAAAATCGAGTTATATGGTCATCGTTTGAAATATTAATGTCTTCATAACCATCACACACACACACACACATTCAACATATCACAGTTCCACTATCATTCTCCTTGTTCACCTTCATCACTTTTTCCTCTTTTTTTGTTAGTTCTTTTAATTATTTTATTGATACAAACAACGCCGTTCAAATTGAGTGCTCTTACTTTGTAAAAATCACCTTAGCCAATTTAGATTAATTGAAAAGTCCTGTGTTTGATCCTGGTACTTATCATGAATCTTTATTTAAGCTTGCACTTGGGTTTAGCTAGAGAAAACTTGTATTGATTTAGGATAATTTGATCAATCAATATATCACATATACGATATACAACAAGTTTTTGACGTCATTGTTGGGGACTTTGTGAATTAACTATTGTTTGGATTTTGTTTGATTTTTACAGGTACACCTCGATCGAAGGCATATTGCATGTTTTTTTTAAAGCATTGCAAATAGTATATGAGGGAAGGCATAGAGCTAGAGTACGTATTTGAACCAAAAATCTGTTGTGTTTTATGTCCTAAAACTTGTAGATAGTAAATGTTATTAATTCATCGTTATCAATAAAGAGTTATAGATGTTAATTCAATAAATGTTATTGTTTGTCTTGTTTGTCTATTTTTGTCTTAACAACCCTAAATTTAATAAAATAACATCCAAAGTTGCCTTATGAGTCTTAAACTGTATGTGGAAACATAAAGGGATCAATGTTCGAGATACAACTTGATCTATAGTATAGGGATAAGGTTGGGTACCTTATCCTGGTAACACTATGGATACGACCCACTTTGTATTTGTTACAGACGCATTGACCAACGTGTTTGTGTAGTTGACATGCGAGTGTGGGTAGCCTATGCAATGAGTTTGCATAAAACCGGATCGCGAAATAATAATCACTAAATGTAACACCATTAACTTGTTAGGTCCCTATTTCAATAGAATAACCTAGGCAACTTACTCTTAGTCCTGAGTATATTATGAACTCTTGTTCACGAAGGATTGTCTTTTGATTTTTATAGATGAGGGTGGCCAGTTCGCCAACCAATATGTCTACCATTTTGGGGACAAGATCGAGCGGGGATCTGGGAGCATAATAATACAAGATGAAATTCACTCATTCCCATTTTAAAGGTAAGTAGATGAGTGTTCCTTTAAGTGGTGTCTTCAGGACTTGAACAAAGGACCCTACCCTCTTATTGGCTCGAGAGGGGTTTCTGTTTATTGGTTTCACCATAAAAATGTTGTTCATTAGATGAACATTGGCACTTAAGAAGTCAGAGATAACCCAAGGGTAAAACGATATTTTGACCTAGTTGGAGTTAGAAACACTCGTGAAGAACTAACTTGTTGTTATTGGTCTATATCCGTAGACACAGAAATATATCTGTAGTGAAAAGAATGCAGCTATGGGTCTTTAATGGTGTGTACGGAATGCAGTTATGGGTTTTTAGTGGTGTGTACTCACGGTTAACAAATATTGATTAACTTGGTTAATGAGTTTAACCAATTAATCTCATATCGTTGGAGCTTCTAATTTATAGGTCCACCAGGTTTCCTTGTTAGCTCACTAGAGGATATTTAAGAGGGATGATATGAATTGTTCAAATTAATTTGAGGAAACCATATATTAATGTGATTAATATATAATTGATGATGGATATGATCTAGAATTCAAATTAAATTGGAAAGTGATATTTGAATGAGATTCAATTAATTAATTTAAATGAATTAGATTCCCAAAGAATTAATTAATAGAGAGGTATTGCACATATACATACGATGCTTATGATAATTAAATATATACATTAAATTAATTTAATGTATAAATAGTTATTTAATTAATGTGCAAACTGAATTAAATAAGTGTTATTTAATTGTGCTAATTAATTAATTAATTAATTAATTGTGAAAAAGGGAAATAGGAAAATGATTTGGAAAAGGTTTGACCCTTCTCTATGTAAATACCTACCTATGGCCCCTTTGGGAGATAGATACAAAGACACTAACAATACACAACACACAAGTGTTACTGTGCAAAATTTTTCCTAAGCCACAAAGAGAGTCCTCTCGACTCTTCAAAACCATTTTTTCCTCTCCCTCTCCCAATAGTTGGATACCACTTATCCCTCTATTGGAATCATAGAGAATAACAAGAATACTCTTGTGGTATTGTTTGAGATTGTTCAAGAAATTGTTCGTGATCAAGATTGTTGGAGGAGCTATTCATTAGAACTTAAAGAGGATTGTTTGTGAAGCTTGGGAATCTACAGAGTCAGAGTTGTTATCAGAGTTTGTGAAGCCGTTCATTATCAGAGTCAGGTTCTTGCATCCACATTCTTCATATTTTTTGAAAAAAGAATTAGTTTAGAGGTCGGTTTAATATTCTGCATTTGGAATATTTGAATGTCGGTTTGTATTAGATGTTTTCAATTTATGCACTAGATTACTTTTAATTTAATTAAATTGTAAGGGCCTGTTTTATTTTTGAGGCAATTTAATTTTTACTTCGAGTCTGTAAGTCCACGTCAATCGAAATAGCAACAGTTGTTGAAGAGATCAGGAAGGAACGAAAGTATTAAGGGCAATTTTGGAGCTGAAAACGATGTGAATAACAACACTTTGTCGCTCAGTGTTGTTATGCTACTATCGCAGTGTTGCAATGCTGAAAGGCAGATGCAACACAAAGCAGTCATAACGTTGCAATGCTGCCCTCAACACTGCAACGCTCTGAGTTTCGACAGAGTGCTGGTGGCACGCACGAGGATGGTTCAACTGTAGCTGTTTTGACCTAATTCCCTTTGTATTATTTAATTGATATTAATATAATAGTTATATTAATTTAATCAATTAATTTTGCATTAGGGTGCCAAAATCGATCCAATTTTTTCTATTTAAATTAATTTAATTATGCACTAGATGGATGTTTAACTTAATCTTCGAATTTATATTACATATTGTATGTCATATAGATTCAAAAATATCCCACCTTAGGATAAACATGTACATACGTCATAAATAAATATAAAGGGTTATATTTTATAGATGCATGATTAAATTAACACGCTCATGCATCAAGATATAAGTGTTATGTTAGTGATGTATGATTAACCTAAGCATATCCATGCATCATACTATATATTAAAATTGTTATAATAAATAAAGAAATGATGTTTGTGAATGCTTGTTATTCATGTATGATTTATATAAGTGTTATATTTATCAAATGAAAATGGAATTCGCATTGAGCATGACATTACTTAGATAAATATAATTTTGTATTAAATTGATGTCTTTGGATGAAAATTTATAGGTTTTAATAAAACATTAAAATATAAGTGTTATAGTTTTAATGAAATAGTTTAAAATCTATAATCAAGAGTTGCATGCAAACATAGGTCCAAATTATTTTTAAACAGTTTAAAATTAATCAAGCTAGACTTATGTTTTTTCTAATGGGATTAGGAATAGGTTAATCTTTTTAATTTCTTTTAATAGGATTAAAATGAATTTAATTAAAAGATTAAATTTATTAAATAATTGCTCATAAGAGACCTTTGTCTAAGGAAAATTCTGTCTAGGATGGGGTATTTAAGTTGACGGAAAAGAAACATCTCCACCTGGAAATCGACCTGGAAGGTGAATTGGGAAAATATTTTATAAATATGCTAAATGATTGATTTTATTAAAAGAGTTTAATAAATCAAATATTATTAAATCATTCAATATAAATGTTATGTTGAGCAAATTAAAAGGACTTAGATAGATTCATTAGTCGGGTTTTAACTAAATATAATAAAATCCTAAAAGTACTAAAATACTTTAGTGGGAGGATATTGGCTTATATGATATATCAAACTTCAGCTCTCACGTTTCTAAGAGTTCATACCGTGAGATTCATACTCGGTTTCATGTCACCCTGGACGCGGCCTCCATTCGAAAAGTGTTCGCATGGGTCAATAACAAGGTGAATGAGGAAAGTGTTCATAGTAAGTGGGAGAGGGACGAGTGTCAATGCATCCTATTATTTCCTCCATTAGGTTACACTATGAGATTCCTATGGTCCGCTTGCGTGTTATCCTGGAGCGACCATCCCTTCAGAGGGCCTAATTATAGGGGTTAGAACAATGCAAACTCCAACAATGGATAAGGTTTCTTAGGTTAATCTTCAACAATTTTCATTTACTTCGGTAGCCCATCGAAGCGTACCTCTAAGATCTGAAAATGGGAGGGCCACACTTACCAGATAAATTAAGTTAGTTAATGAATCCTTGACCGAAACAACGATAGCTAAAAACTATAGGAATAGGAGTTATTCTGGTGTTAGTGATTGGCTGAGATTGTCTCAATTTAGAGGAAGAGTAGCTGATCACCTTTCGGTGGTTGTTACTCTAAACCTCTAAAGTATCATTGCAAAAACAAAAATCAATAGTTTAATTAGGGTTTTATAATTGCATATGTGTTTGCTAAATTAATTGGATTATTAAGTATTGGATTATGACAAATATAACTAATAGGGTCAATTGATTGTTGTATATTTCAGCATGTCTTCCACAATCATATCTTTGCTTAAAAATAAGAAATTAACTAGTGAAACCTATGCTACGTGGAAATCTATTCTGAATACAATTTTTGTTATTCATGATCTGCGGTTTGTCTTGATGAAGGAATGCCCTCCAATCTAGTCAAAATGCATCCCAAGTGTTGAAGTATGCTTGTTGGATGAAGGCTAATGATAAGGCCCGAGTCTACATCTTGACAAGTCTATCTGACGTTCTTACCAAGAAGCATGAGGCCATGATGTTTGCATGTCAGATCATGGAGTCCCTCCAAGAGATGTTTGGACAACCGTCCATTCAGACCTGGTATAAGGCCTTCAAGTACATTTACAATGTGCACATGAAAGAAAACCAATCAATGGATGAAGGCTAATGATAAGGCCCGAGTCTACATCTTGACAAGTCTATCTGACGTTCTTACCAAGAAGCATGAGGCCATGATGTTTGCATGTCAGATCATGGAGTCCCTCCAAGAGATGTTTGGACAACCGTCCATTCAGACCTGGTATAAGGCCTTCAAGTACATTTACAATGTGCACATGAAAGAAAACCAATCAATGAGAGAACATGTTCTCGACTTGATGGTCCAGTTCAATGTCATTGAAATGAACGGTGTGGTCATTGACGAGTAGAGTCAGGTGTCCTTTATTTTAGAAAGTTTTCTAAAGAGTTTTCTTCAATTCTGCAGCAATGCGGTTATGAACAAAATATAGTACAATCTGACTACCCTTCTAAATGACTTATAGACTTTTGAGTCCCTTATGAAAGGTAAGGGACCAGTAGAAGGAGAAAAAAATGTTGTCCATTCCAAAAAGTTCCATAAAAGTTCATCCCCTGGAACTATATTTATTCCTTTGACCTTTAGTTCTAAAAGATCCAGAAAAAGAAAGGAGGGAAGGGGAGCTCCCGCTGTTGGGAAATGCAAGGGCAAAGCTAAGATTTACAAGGACAAATGCTTCCATTATAATGTGGATGGTCACTCAAAACAAAATTTCCCTAAGTACCTTGTTGAGAAGAAGAAAGAGAAAGAAGATAAATATGATTTACTTATTCTGGAAACTTGTTTAGTGGAAAATAAGACTATGATGGCTGAATACTTGATTCAAGAGCCATCAATCATGTTTATTCTTCTTTACAAGGAATTAGTTCCTTCCTGCAGCTCGAAGAGGGTGAAATGACGCTCAAGGTTGGAACGGGAGACGACATTTCAGCTCGTGCAGTGGGAGCTGTTAAGTTTTTTTTTTTTGGGAAGTAGATTTTTGTTTTTAGAAAGCTCATACATTGTTCCCAAAATGAAGAGGAACCTTGTTTCTATTTCCTGTTTAATTGAACAATCATCCTCAATTTCTTTTAATTCAAATAAAGCATTAATTATTAAAAAATGGTGTGATTATTGTTCAGCTAAACTAGAAGACAACTTATATGTGTTAAGACCAACTGAATCAAAAGCACTTTTAAATCATGAGATATTTGAAATTGTTAATACTCAAACTGAAAGGCAAAGATTTTCTCAAAGTAACAATGATACGTACCTTTGGCATTTGAGATTAGGCCATATAAATCTCGAGAGGATCGGGAGATTGATAAAGAATGGACTTCTAAATAAGTTAGAAGATTATTACCTCATTGTGAATCATGACTTGAAGGAAAAATGACCAAGAGACGTTTTAGTAGAAAAGGTTATAGAGCCAAAGAGCCCTTAGAGCTCATACATTCAGATCTTTGTAGTTCGATGAATGTAAAGGCGAAAGGAGGATACGAATACTTCATCTCTTTCATAGATGATTATTCAAGGTATGTTACTTATACCTAATGGAACATAAGTCTGAAGCTTTTAAAAAGTTCAAAGAGTATAAGACTGAAGTTGAAAACCTATTAGATAAAATAATCAAAACACTTTGATATAATCGGGGTGGAGAGTACATGGATTTAAAATTTCAAAACTATATAATAGAACATGGAATTCAATCCCAACAACACCTGGTACACCTCAGCAGAACGGTGTATTAGAGAGGAGAAATAGAACCTTATTAGATATGGTTCACTCTATGATGTATTATGCTTAATTTCCTAATTCGTTTTGGGGTATGCAGTAGAGACTGCAATTCACATCTTGAACAATGTTCCCTCAAAGAGTGTTTCTGAAACACCTTTCAAGTTATGGAGGGGGCAAAAACCAACTTTATGTTACTTCAGAATTTGGGATTGTCCTGCACATGTGTTAGTGAAAAATCCTAAGAAGTTGAAACCTCATTCAAGATCATGCCAATTTTTTGGTTACCCTAAGGAAATGAGAGGTGGTCTATTCTATGATCCTCAAGAAAATAAGGTATTTGTATCAAGAAAGCTACATTTTTGGAAGAAGACCACTTGAGATATCATAAACCATGAAGCAAAATAGTATTAAGTGAAGCTACTGAAGAATTAACAAGGGTTGTTGATGCAGCTGGTCTTCATCAAGAGTTAATGAAGAAGCCAACACTTCAGGCCAGTCTCATCATTTTCAATCGTTAAGAGTGCATCGATGTAATGGGAGGGTTGTGATACAACCTGACCGTTACTTGAGTTTAACTGAAACTCAGGTTGTCATACCAGATGATGGTGTTGAGGATCCATTGTCCTATAAACAAGCAATGAATGATGTAGACAAGGACCAATAGGTCAAAGCCATGGACCTGGAAATGAAGTCTATGTACTCTAATTCCGTATGGGATCTTCTAAATTCACCTTAAAGGGTAAAACCCATAGGGTGCAAATGGATCTATAAAAGAAAGAGAGATGTAGCTGGAAAGATATAGACCTTCAAAGCTAGACTTGTAGCAAAGGGTTATACCCAGAGGGAAGGAGTTGACAATGAGGATATTTTTTCCTTTATTGCTATGCTTAAGTCTATAAGAATTCTCTTGTCCATAATCACATATTATGACTATGAGATATGGTAAATGGATGTCAAGACTGCTTTAGCAAAAAGTTTGCAAGTTGAATCGATCAATTTATGGATTGAAACAAATATCTAGATCTTGGAACATTAGATTTGATACAACGATCAAATCTTTTTGTTTTGATCAAAACGTCGATGAACCTTGTATCTACAAAAAATAATCAATGATAAAGTAGTTTTTCTAGTACTTTATGTGGATGATATCCTACTCATTAAGAATGGTGTAGGATACCTCATTGATATTAAGGAATGATTGGCGACCTAATTCCAAATGAAAGATTTGGGAAAGGTGCAATATGTACTTGGGATCCAAATCATTAAGGATCGCAAGAACAAAGCGTTGACTTTGTCTCAAACAACTTATATCGACAAAATGTTGACTCGATATTCAATGCAGAACTCTGAGAAGGATTTATTACCTTTCAGGAATGTGGTTTATTTTTCTAAGGAATAGTGTCCTAAGACACCTTAAGAATTTGAGGATATGAGACATATTCCCTATGCCTCAGCTGTGGGTAGCTTAATGTATACTATG